>NC_135221.1:9970101-10212601 GCF_052324685.1 Brachyhypopomus gauderio | reverse complement strand
TATCCTAACACAGTAATTATCAAAAAAACACATATAAAATATGTTTAATAATGAAATGAAACAGGAATAATAAGCAGTAATAAAAAGACAGTAGTACAGAAAAGGCACCATAAACCACAGAAAAGTGGGTGAAGCAGGAAATGGAATGTGTTCCATGCTTTGGGGATGATGTGGGTTTTTATCACTCAACATGCAGTCCTGCTCTCGACTGAAGGACTGAAATATGGGAACCAGTATGGTTAACAGCACTACGAACCCCATTTACTGCACAGTGCATGATAGCACACCAAATGCCTTAATGTGGTTGCTATATGTTCGACTCCTTATGTCCAATCAGAACCTATGGCTCTTTTTATCTGTATTAGAGAGGCAGGAAGGAGCATCACCCACAGACACGCGTCAGCAGCAACTAATATGTATCTGAGCAGTTGCTGACATTCTGTATTCAAAGCCACTCTGTGGATACTTCCCAGGGATCACCCACATCCCAGGGATCACCTCCCTCCCAGGGATCACCTATATCACAGGGATCACCCACCACCCAGGGATCACCCACCTCCCAGGGATCACCCCCCTCCCAGGGATCACCCCCCTCCCAGGGATCACCTATATCACAGGGATCACCCACCACCCAGGGATCACCCACCTCCCAGGGATCACCCCCTCCCAGGGATCACCCACCACCCAGGGATCACCCCCTCCCAGGGATCACCCACCACCCAGGGATCACCCACCTCCCAGAGATCACCCACATCCCAGGGATCACTCACCTCCCAGGGATCACCCACCTCCCAGGGATCACCCACATCCCAAGGATCACATGGATTATGATAAGAATGTGCTGATTTTGAGAGATTCCATTCAGGCAGCTTCATTCAAGCAAAAGAAACGATGCCATATTTTTCTTCCAAGAAATTTATAGTAGCTCTCCAAAGGAGTAATTAACCACCTGCTATTCAAACACTGATAAGAAACTAAAATAGATAAAAAGTATGCACTAATGATATTAACAACTCAAAGCCAATAAGGAAATTAATTACTTCTGCTTAAAACATACCATATCTAATATTCCTACTCCATACTCTCAGTTTGATGAGTAGTGGTCATAACATTTTAGTTGTGCCTAAAGTGCCCATGTGTTTGAAAATGTGAAAAAAAAATTTCTGAAACAAATGTATTTAGTATTATACAAACAAGAACTTTACACTGGATGCTCTTTTGTAAGGCAAATGGACAACTGGAAAAGCACAGGAGAGAGAGAGAACAGGAATGACAGAGAGAGAGGGAGAGAGTGAGATGGGGAAGGTGAGAGAGAGAGGGGGAGAAAGGGAGAGAGAGAGAGAGAGGGAGAGAGTGAGATGGGGAAGGTGAGAGAGAGAGGGGGAGAAAGGGAGAGAGAGAGTGAGAGGGGGAAAAGGGAGAGAGAGTGAGGGGGAAGAAAGGGAGAGAGAGAGAGTGGGAGAGAGATAGAGGGAGAGAGATAGAGAACAAGAGAGAGAGAGAGAGAGAGAGGGAGAGAGTGAGAGGGGGGAGACTCTAACCTGAGTTGCCGATCCTTGCAGACGGCTACCATGACCAGCAGGTTTCCCAGGACACTCATGAGCATGACCAGCGACAGGAAGCTGATGAGAGCAACCCTCTTCGCCATGCCGTTGCTGTGGCAACAGAGGGATGACACGAACTTAATCCACAGCTAATGACATGATAGTTGATAGTTGACTGACATTTCTTGGTCACGCAGAAACGGGGAACGATAGAGTAGCAAGGAAACATTTTGTAATTACAAAAACAAATTACAGAACAAATTGATCAGCTTGTCTTGTTATTCAAGTATAAGAAACATTGCACGTGACATTATGAACAGTATAAGAATGTTTGGATTCACTAAATGTTAAGTTGCTATTATAAAAATGAATTTCGTCACTTGGATCCCCATGGTAACATCTCTGTGTAGGCAGTGGCCAAGAATAGAAGCGCAGAGAGCAGACAGCGCAGACAGAAAGACACGCTCGTTTCTTTCATGCACTTTAGATCAGTGTAGGTGATATTTTCTGTCTCACTATGTTGGACGTAGAAACTCCAAGGGAGTCTGGATTCTAGTACACTAAAATGTACTTGTTGCATAAGCTACACAGGTTCTGAGCTTTGTAACATCAAAAAAACTACTTGGCATACTAGAGTGTAATTTTTTAAAGCATATTTTAATAATGCAGAGCTACATGTGACTGAAACAGTTGTGGAACAAGGTTGTTTAAAGCACCTAAATATCACGGTGCTTCCAACGACTGGAACATGCTGGGGTTCCTTTGATTATCAGGATCCAGTACATGTATGTAGTGCAGACCTGTGGAGAGCAGCGGATCAGTCGATGGGAGATAATGAGGATGCAGCCCATGGCTGTTCACACATATTTGATTTGGCAAATAAAGAAAAATACCACGTCCATCACACCAAACAGGAAGCCACGCCCTCTACTCTCAAAGCCAAATGACCGCTGCCCTGTAAGGTGTCTGGTCACAGCCGTGCTGTCAGCCAATGAAAAACCAGGATACCGCACAACAAATTGCTGCAATTTGAACAACACCATTTCCTCACAGCCCCTGCGACTGAAGTCCAATTTTAAAAGTTGTGGCTTTAAGCTTTTTACTCCCGAGCGCAACTGTGAGCTTGGGAGCCGAGGAGCTGGCGGGGGCGAGAGACAGCGCCGTCGCTAACGCGTGCGTGATGACTGGTGTGACCTTTGACACCTAGCGTGTAATTGAACGGGGGCTGCCGTCAGCACACGGCAGCGCGGTTGCGGTACCGAGTGAGCGGACCCTGGGGTCGGCGAACACGCCAGCCTCATTGTTGGATGTGCTGTGCCATAGCTCAGCTCCAGAATGTGGGCTGGGGGAAAAATCCCATTTTAATTAATTAGCAGCTCCTTTGTGTCCATTGCATCGGGTTCACTGCAAAAGCAACATGGTGAAAACGCACAAGAGGCATTTCCAATACACAGAAAAAACCTTGCGAGAAAGAAAGTGAAGAACTTTTGGTTATTGAATTATAGAAGAGTTTCAATGGCAAACTGCTTTATAATGTAAACAATGTGCAATCATGAGCTTGTTCTATACCAAATATCCATATTGGGATTAAATATTTCTTTCTGGTTTTAAATCTATGAAAAGGATGTTTATGCATTATAGTCTGTAGCAGATTGCACTGTGTATCATCATTACAGGCATAGCAAGAAAACTGTTGTCTGAAATTGTCTGAAAATGAAAATCGAATTAGACATTCATCTCATGCTCCAGTGAGTGATTATGCCGTTTTCTGCTCTTAAGGCACAGCATATGAAGGAAACCTTTTTCAGTCATATTTTCTATGGTTTAAGTCAAATACCTAACAATTGTAATTAAGTAAAATAAGTACTTTGTTACTTTACACCACTGAATCATTACACAATGATTCATGTTTCTTATACATTGCAAAAAGTACTTAGCACACTGAATATTGGGACAGAGCCCACACTTACCATTTTTCATATCAATAATATCTAAAGCTCAGAGTGGTTTATATATAGCCTAGTTAAATAATCTGTGATATTTCAAGACCGGACAGATTATTGATCAAATTATGACTCACATCTGAAGCCAACAATTATATCCTGTATCCTTACTTTATCCAGTAACTATATCCTTTCTTTAGAGTAAAGTGGTCTCCCTGTAACATGATGTCATGTAGTGAGGAGTGTGCTGAAAACTGTGCATAACTGAGAGTAAACTGGGCTAAAAGAGCCTGTGATCTTTTTCCTTTCTAGCTTTTTTGGACCCAGAACTGCTGTAAAGGTTTTGCCACTTAGACTCACCTGTGAGGAAATCACAGCATATACGGTATGTGAGCTTCATATTTATGATTGGGTGGTCTGGTATTAACATGCATCACTGTTTTATCTAATGTTGAAATTAGAAAACTTTTCAGGCAAAAATATTTCTATACTGGAGATAATGTAAAGGCAGATACATGTCAAGTATTGAACTGCTTAGCAATGTTTGAATGTATATAAATATAAGGAGGACTACATAAATAAGCAAATTTTAAAATAATAAAGAGATGAATAATATAAAACATTGCATTTTAACCACAAAATTACATTCCACAAACTGTATTCACACAACAGAACCAGGACAGTGCCAGGACAGGACAAGGCCAGAACAGAACAAGGACAGTGCCAGGTCAGGACAAGGCCAGGACAGGACCATGCCTTCACAGGACAAGCGGACAATTCTGAGACATGACCACCATATCTGTGAGAATATAGGAAGAAACTGGAGTCCCCAGGGAAACCCACATAGGCACAGAGACACACACAGAGTCCACACACAGAGTCCACACACAGAGTCCACACACAGAGTCCATACACAGAGACACACACAGAGACACACACAGAGTCCACACACAGAGTCCATACACAGAGACACACACAGAGTCCACATAGGCCGGGGTGCCAGAAGATGAATGCAGGTCACTGGAACTCAGGGTCACCATGCTGCTTGAGAGGAAATGTGACCTTATTTACTCCAAAATCACCATATTGTCTTACTGTTTACAATTTTGTTCTAACCAAGGTCCTTTATTATGATTAATCCTTCTGCATTAATATTTGCATCTCGGTTTTCTGATTAAACTGCCTTCTCAAGTGTGCTGATTAGAGAGCAAAGGGCACAGTTTGCATTTAAATAAGATCAATGAACAATTTTGCATTGCTCAGGTTCCCATTTGCAATTCTTCTTGGAAACTAGGGAACAAATTATATAATTCATAATCAACCAAAAACAACTCCTCCACAAATCAAAACACAAGGGTGTGAAACATGTCAGGGATTTAAATCAGCTACATCAGTGAATTAAAATCAGCTATATCACAGTCATATTGGTATTTTAATAAGACACTCCATGATTTAACTAACTCCACCATAAATCTCTGCATTTTAATTTTGTTTTGGAAGTCTGACATCCTAGTTACTGTTAAAACTGGATAGTAGCAAGCTAAGAAATACTCAAGATATGCTACCGGTCACCTGTCTCACAAAATATTTAAGGTTTCTGGGGGTATCTCATAAAATAAACAAGCTACATTTTGTGATTGTTACATTTTCATTTTGGCAATTAGGCATAAGACATATCAACCTAAACCTACTAGCTGAATTTACTGAAAAAATAAAAATAAATAAATAAAACACTCCTGTGGCAAATCAATTATCGGCAGCGTTTACTTCATTAACCAGGATGGTTTTGTCATCTCTCTGGAAATTCTATATAGGCCATTGAGCTTGAGGGCTCTGTATTCTACAGAAGTAGGTTTCAGTGAAAACCTAATGTCTTCTGCCAGCACATGCTTCAGACATGAAGACTTATCTTAATGACCCTTAAAGAAATGACTGGAAGTATATACCATAAATCAATTACAGAAACTGATAAATGTTTGAAAAATCAACCAGGACAGGAAGAGGCACCCCATGATATCCTCTATTTCATGTGTGCATGAATACCCAGCAGCCTCAGTGTACCGAAATACAGACAGTCAATTGAGTTGAACTTCTTCCATCTCGTCCAATGGGCCAATGGTTATAACTCCATTTCCTGCCAATTATCAATCACATATTTGCTTCATCCTGGCGGAAACTGATGGGAAATCAGATAATGATGCACACCTGGGCCTGGGTCAGGTTGCCTATACCTTCTGCAGTGGCGTTTGACTCTTCTATCCCAGAGGACAAAGGAGCCTTTTTAGGGTGAATCTGAACCCCTGTGCAGCTTACAGTGAATGGAATGGATCTAAATGTAAATCAATTAACACTTGTAAGCCCAGAAATCTGAAACTGATTAAAAGGAATTTGCAGACGTTATTACCATACTGTCTATGTTTAAAGTTTTTCTGCATGTTAAAACATCTAGCCTTTTATGAAGACATATTCATGGAGACATGTTTGGTTCATATAATAAATAATACTTGTGTATATGCTTCTGTATGTGGGGATGGTGGGGAGGATGTATGTGGAATGTATTTGTATAGGCTAGTTCAAATGAGTTAATCTTTTATACCATATAACATTTCTACATCATAAATCTGACAGCATGCAGAGTGATCTGTAATAATGAATCTTCTTTCCTACAGCACACACACGATACTTAACAGTAATCACTCAGAGGCAGCAGCAAACAGTAGCATTAAAGCCGAACTCACTAGAAGAACGCTCCCCCGTTTCACTGTGAATGATTGCAGTTTAAGACTGGTTAAACCTTCCAGGGTGCCCATGTTGTCCCACGGGTAAAATTCCACATAGACCTGACATGAGATCAGCCTGTGTTGCTTACAAACATCAACTCACTCGTGAATAGCTGTCACAGTTATAGACTCCCCAGCTATCAATGTTCTTCTACTAAACTGGCGTAGATAAAGTTGGGACGGCCCATGAATGCACTATGAGGATTGTTCTGTAGTTATTGGCTACTGATGCCATTAATATTCACAACAGCAGACCTGTCCAAATCCAAGACATTCAACTATAGACAAACTCAACTGCCTAGTGTTAAACACCCTGACAGGCAGCGAGAAGAGACACAGCACATCAGGGGATGTACCGCTATGGAGGAAGAGATATTTTAAGCATGGAGCATGGACACCTGAAGCTGGTCTCCAGAAGCCTGCTCTGAGCCAGCAAGAACCAGAGGAACCGAGAGCTGGAGACCAGCCAACTCACACTCAGGTACGAAGATAATGCAGCCTGTCCAAAACATGAACACGTATACAAGCACACAGGCACATGTACACACACACTTAGACACACTCTCTCCCTCTATCTCTCTCTCTCTCACTCCCTCTTTCTCCCTCTCCCGTCTCCCTGTCTTTCTCTCTCACAGTGAAGTTCTATTAGCAACTCATAAAATTTACACTACAGTTCATATAAATTTTTTTCATTACTGAATGCAACTGTAATTCCACATCAACTTAATATTGACCTCATAATAATTCTTCTTTCAAACTACAGCGGTAAATCACTGTTCTACCCAAGAAACATCCCACACACATCAAGCACAAATGGAGCAGATAGAACGGCTACCTGTACTACGAGTCTCTCCCCACTCCACCTCAGTGTAAATCGAAAAGAAATATAATACTGATACTGATTACAAGTTGGCCATTCTTTCCAGCTGAAAAATCTATGAACAGTGTATTCTGAATTTGGTATATTCTCCAGCTTCTTATTCAGATTTTCCAGTCCACCTTAAAACTCAGCAGGCTAATGACAATCTCAGCACCTCCCACTTTTTCACATGGTTTGAAGGTACTATAACCATAGAGTCATTAACTTTATGAACTGAGGAGTGTGCTTTATGTGTTCCATTATTCTGGCTGTTTCCACCAGGTTTCTGCTGTTCTTTCTCCTTTACCTGGCCCTGAACTTCTAAACTTCACAGCCAAACTGAAAACAATGTCACTTCTTTTTTTTTTTAAAAGAACACCTTGATTAGGACGTTGATGTTGGTCAAGGATGCAGGACAGCGAATGTTGCTAAAATGCACTTTTGTGTCATTCAACTGCTCTCAATAAGATACCATCGAGTTACCAAAAATAATAGCAAAGCAAGTCATCACTTGTGCAAGTATGTGGATATTTATATTTCAATGTAATCATCTAAATAATTGAAGAGGGCTCTAGAATTAAACTCTACAGCTGTGTATAGACCTGTATATAGCTACATTTGTGACCTGGCTGTTATCACATGATAGGCAGTGTGCTATTGCAAAGCACTGCTGTGCTAGGTTGGATCATGACGGGATTGGATCAGTTTTCTAAAAAAAAATCCTGACGTCCAATCCAGGATTTCTTGCTGATATTGGGCCTGATTATATTATGTGATATTGGATTGGTGCCATATTTAACACACACACACACACACACACACACACACACACACACACACACACACACACACACACACACACACACACACACACACACACACACACACACACACACACACACACACACACACACACATGCGGGCACAGTTTTAAGATGAGGCAGTCATTTATTAACGGATGAAGATGTGGATATAAAAGGTTCAAAGATGAATGAAGACTGGATGCAGACAGAATGCAGAGGATGAAGTGTCAGGTAAGGTCCCCATCAGCAGGGTGTGTCATAGGTTGTCTTGGCAGAATCTGTGGTATGTGCACAATCTGGCAAATACAGACTGAAAGAGAAAGAGAGATTAGTGCTTCCCTGTGCTACATGCATTCTCATTTCATTGAGCAGCAAAAGAACCCTAATCCAACACACTCAGATGTAACACACTGTTTTGGAGACAAAGGGCTTCTCCACTGTATACTCTGGATCAGTAAGTGGGCTATTGCTTCTGCTGAAAGTCGCTTAAGACTTCAAAGAACAACGGTCTCCATGAATAAGATTAAACGTTTAATTTAAGAGGTATGTAAGTGTTGAAGTGTGCATCTCTGCATTAAACTGCAGACCAGACCAAAGTTTTTATGCTGACGATCTGCCGTCCCCTTGAAAACAACCTGACACACTCCTGTTGGTAATTCCTGGGAAGCATTTCTCCAGGAGCCCAGATTTATGATACGCTGTTCACAGGAGCACGAGCTGAGCGTGTATTGTATTCCTGAGAGAGGGCAGTACACGTCTCTCGATAAAGCGCGGAGAGGCGGAGGGGAGCGGGCGACCATGTGGCGTGCAGAGATATCACGCGGTGGTGCTATAACTCATGCTCAGAGGTAGTATTGGAAGTTGGGGGGCCACATTCCAAGACTAAACACGGCGCTGGCATAGTTGTGATGGTAATCATGCGCTGCGCCCAGTGTTCCCGCTTTTTATGAATGGTGATTTTGACAGCTTTGTTACACATGCTAGAATACTGATTCACAAAGAACTTGACAGCTGCCTGAATCACTCCACATTAAGGTTTCACTGGGGATCATGGAGAAAGAAGCACGCCATTATACCTGAATGAACTTCTTTTTTTTTTTTTTGCTTCAGACAATAAAATGTATGGCTTTATTATCTTTTTAGGCTTTCACCACAATGACAGCTGCAGTCATACAATGAATCTGCAGCCGATCATGGTGACAGCAGCAGACTAGACAAACAGCCCAGGAACGTCTGAAAGTCACTTCGAGGTCTACCGTGCGTTAAGGGTCACTTCTTGCTCTGCTTGCGTTTATATTTAACAGCTATTGTGTGATCCGTTGCAGTGCAGTGCTGGCGCTGTTGCAGGACCCTTCAGGAGGATTTTGGCGAGACGTGAGCAGATACAGTAGAAGGTTGACGGCAGGACAGGAAGATCTTGTTTCCGCTGTGCTGCTGACCAAAGGGCTTCTCCTGCCCCAGGGACCCCTCCATCCCAACTGTGCCCATGTCCAAACCACACTCACTCATCTCCTATTACTGTACAGTCACAGAGGAGGCATCACATAAACTGGGACTCTTCTTCCCTACCTCCAGTCATCTTTTTACAGAAACATAGGTCGCTGAGGTGAGTGCATGGTAGTCTATCACCGCTGAGCCAAAGAGAGTGAACACGTGTAAAGGTCTAGGACAGTAAAGGTCTAGGACAGTACTAAAATAGAGCTAATACAGTTTGTTATATGAGCTATTTCTGCACGGATTGTAGGGGGAGATATTATATACACATTTAGAGAGCAGCAGATCTGGGTATTCTAACCTCTCACTGGGATCCACTTCCGCCATCACAGGCATCTGGCCGGTAGGACTCAGGTTCATGTACCCATAGAAGCACAGCGTCTCTGTAACGCAAGAACAGACAGACGTTATTGGAGCGGCACGACAGCTGGACAGCCTGTGGTTACCATGACAATGTTATTAGTACAGAACCTTTGTTTTAACACACAGTTTAACCTAAAACATAGTTTGTTTTCACAGGTCTTATCTTCACTTCTCATGTAAGAAGGAATGAAAAAAAATCTCAAAATTACAGCAATCTATAAGCGTGTTACAGAATAAAAGGGGGAGAAACCTTTTTTGTCACTAAATGATGTATGTTATTAACTAAAGCATGAGGCTAAACAGTGGGGAGAAAACATATTTCCTGCTAAGGATGAATTAGCGTCATGTTAAAGAAATAATTCATTTAAAATGAATGAATTCAAATGTTGAAAGCAGATAAAGGCCAGCATAAAAGCAGAGTGTTGGTAGCAACCCACAGGCATGTGCTTAGTAGACTAAGCACATGCCTGTGGGTTGCTACCAACACTCAACACTTGGGTGCAAAGGCACCCAAGAAAAATGAGGTCTATGAAAAAGGTCTATGGAGGAGGTCTATGAATGAGGTACATGAAAGAGGTCTATGAAAGAGGTCTATGGAAGTCTACTATCACATGGGTTTGTCTCAAGCAGTAAGCAGGAAAACATGAAGAGAAGCCCCACAGCGTTCAGAGCTGAATACAAACTGCTCCCTGACATTTCAGGACACCAACAGTGAACCGAAAGCTTATGCAACACTGTGACAGTGGACATTGGAGCCAATCTCCAGGATAATAACACAGGTGTGGTATGTTAATATCATGAAGGAAACTGAATGGCCAAAGTCCATGATGTCACTATGCTGTGCCATTTTAGGGTATGTGGTAAACTCTATGGTTAGCAGTCTACCCAACAAAAAAAAAACACTTCCACTTTTTTATGACTCAACCTAACACTAACATACATACCTGCTACCAACCTGCAAACTCAGGGAACTGAAAACAAGCAGAGAGTCAAGATCCCACCATTTAGAAATGCAGAGAGGGATTTTCTTCAAGTACAAAGGTAGACCCATTACACAGGAGCGAACGCACACCAGTGTAGTGGTTTTGCTCATATAAAATGCCTCCGTATATTCATTTTAGATTTGAGGCCAAGCAGTTTGCGACTGCAATAAACGTTTAGGTCAGCAGAGATGCTCATAAGTCCACACTGGAACATAGCAGTGCTCTATTTCAGAAGCACGTCCACTGAAATTCTATTCTCATTTGAAATAGAGAGGAAGAGAATGAATGAGAGAGGGGGGGGAGAGAGGGGGGGAGAGAGGGAGGGATGGAGAGAGAGAGAGAGAGAGAGAGAGAGAGAGAGAGAGAGAAAGGAGATGAAGTTTCCTGTGGGAATGAACACAACATCATTCCAGAACATTCCTGCAGTACCCCACCAGCAGGGAGTCCTGTGTCTCCAGGCAGGCCGGACTTATTCCAAATAGCCTCCAGACTGGGCGTCAGCATCAGAACGGGCAGCCTGAGTCCTGTGTGTGAACGGTCGTGTCTGAAGTGCCACACACTAGAGGAGAGTGCTGACGTCATGCAATAGAACTGTGAGCCGCCACCAAGAAAACACAAAACACCACCTCCAATGTCTTCTGCTATCACTTTCAATACAGTTACTATGGAAAACTGTGTCATCTTTCATTCATGATTGGTTGGTTTCTAAGTGACTGCTTATAGTTTAGAGTGAATGTAATAAACTTGATGTTTATGAGATCTGAAGGCTCACATAATGCGTTTGGCCCAAGAGATTCTTGTTGTCCTTGCATAACAGCAAACGAAGAATATAAATAAATAAATAGCTTGAAAGCCTCACAAATGTGCTAAAGACTTGAATTAATAGAGTTCTCAAAAGCAGCTAGTAATCTGAAACGATCCCTTCTCATTTACACATCTCAGAGGGCACTGACAAAAGAACACATGCCAGGCAATGTCAGGATTTACGGCCCAAGAGGACTCACTCTGGGAGGCGCTATTGTTAGTTCATACAGGAAAAGAGCATAATTACAAAACATTTCCATATTATGACTAATGGCCTGGAGATTGGTTCCAAATACATAGATAAGGATCAGAGATTATGAATGGTTTTCAGCTTTCACTGTTTGACTGTCCTCTCCCGGTTATCTCCAGTAGTCCAAGAGTTTGAGTTTCATAGTTTTTCTTTAACTCACTGCTACTAGGAACAAGGAGAACAAGTGGGAGAATTATTGATATTTGAAAAAGTGCAAAGAGAAATATCTGATATGCACAGATACATTTAGGAAAACTGAAAGTCTTAAAACCCCCAATTACTGGTCATAATTGTCTTCATGGTAAAACCCAATTCAACTGATCTGAGTTTAGGCGCCAGCTCTGTAACCCATTGAAACCTAAGATCTCCCCAAAATGTTCCTCCATCTCAATAAAAAACATCTAGCAGGCGGATTGAATTAACAGTGGAAACTGCTCCACAATTGCTAGCCCATCTGTGCTGAAGTCCTCACACCCGATACAGTTCGGGCATGAGAGGTTCTAGTGAACCCTGACAGGTACGAGCCCACCGTATACCGACAGTACTGAGGAAAGCAATGAGCATGGTCAGAAAGTTGTTTGAGCTCCATGACACTATGAACGATGCAAAACAACTTCCTGTCACACCAGTGGATTTCATATTTCATTAAAATGCAAATGCTGGATTTAATGAGCAACCTGATGTTGGGAGACGTGTGTGCACCGGCTCACGGCGTGGTGTTTGGAGAGGGTCGGTGTTCGTAGAAGGTCTGTGTTTAGAGAGGGTCAGTGTGTGTAGAGGGTTGGTGTTCAGAGAGGGTCAGTGTTTGGAGAGGGTCGGTGTTCGGAGAGGGTTGGTGTTTGGAGAGCGTCTGTGTTCAGAGAGGGTCAGTGTTTGGAGAGGGTCGGTGTTCGGAGAGGGTTGGTGTTTAGAGAGCGTCTGTGTTCGGAGAGGGTCAGTGTTTGGATAGGGTCCATGTTTGTGGAGGGTCTGTGTTTGGACAGGGTAAGCGTTTAGAGAGGGTCGGTGTTTGGAGAGGGTCTGTGTTTGTGGAGGGTCAGTGTTTGGAAAAGGTCGGTGTTTGGAGAGGGTCTGTGTTCGGAGAGGGTCTGTGTTTGGAGAGGGTCAGTGTTTGAAGAGGGTCGGTGTTTGGAGAGGATCAGTGTTTAGAGAGGGTTGGTGTTTGGAGAGGGTCTGTGTTAGGAGAGGGTCGGTGTTTGGAGAGGGACTGTGTTAGGAGAGGGTTGGTGTTTGGAGAGGGTCTGTGTTAGGAGAGGGTCGGTATTTGGAGAGGGTCGGTGTTTGGTGAGGGTCGGTGTTTGGAGAGGGTCGGTGTTTGGAGAGGGTTGGTGTTTGTCAGTCAGTACTCCATGCTTTACTCCACTCCACAATGAAGATGAGGGCAGCTGTACACTCTGTGCTCATTTAACACTCCATTAATAATGCACATGATGAAGCACTTTTCAACAAAGTAGCCACATTTGTCTCTAGTGTTACAGCTGCGAGCCCATTTCATGAGGTACACTACATAACGCGTGACTAATAAATGAAGTTTTGCTTACATATGAATACAATCTATGTCTACGGTATAGGAAAACGCACAGCAATGCATGCTGCTCAAAATGTTACATTTATATTACATTATTAATGTATATGTTGTATGCAGAAACTACATTTCTGAACCTTTGAAGTATACTGGCCTCTGTTATCTCGAGAATGGTAACATGCCATTTGCCGATGATAGCAAGTACTGGACAAGCAATTAAATTAACCAGAGTGCACTTCTCAGATTGGTGTTAAGGACAAATCGAATGCACTCAAAATATATGCCAGAAGCTGCCAGTCTTCCAGAAGAGGTGCACCAAGATGATTCATCTGTTTGTGAAGTACCTGAAAAGACCAAACTAGAGACAGAGAGCCGAGAGTGGAATAAAGGTAAAAGCATTTTAGTACGCTGTAATCTCTTGCAGTTTGTTTAACTATCACGATATTCATTTGACAGTAACACATTGATGACTTACGGATGTAAATGAGAGACGTGGAATGACATATATGTTTGTGATGTCATGAAATATTGCTTTAGCCTAAAAGGCACTTCTAAAATAAAGAGTTTTATCCTCAAGCATTAAAACAAAAACTAAAAAAAGAAAAGAAAATGAAAAAAGCTGTAATCTAAATAAATTGCAGCAGTCTGAGCAAAGATTGCAGATACATCTAATGGAGCGCAAATAGTTTACTGCCAAATGTTTGTGCATAAAAGCCTGAGCGTGCTCTGTGTGGGTCTGGCTCTAGGACGGCCTGATGCACTACAGTAGGATTTTCCAGTGGGACTCACCCATGTAGCTACTATGATGCCTCTCTGCTCCCAGCCGGCCTATCGTCACATGTTCTCTGCTAATCTGAACTCACAGTCAATCTTTTCCAGCAAGGTATCACCTGCTATCATCGGACGTGCACTCCCAGATGGTCTTGGTGACTTTACTCACGCAGTTGGCTCTCGGCTTGCAAAGAGCCCTTCCGTGCGCCTGGATTATCTTGATTCCGTGAGAACAAAGCTACTTCCTGTCTGGATGCCTACTGCACCAGAGGAGGCCATATTTTTTTCAGCCCCCTGCAATTTTACAGCTTGTCACTTACAGTCAGTGTGGGCTCTGGCCTGTATGAGCGGCAAAGAGTCCAAGGCCTCTCAGACCCAGCCGGGTGTCCCCCAGCCCGCCGAGCTGCAGGGCCCAGTTCTCTCTCTCTCTCCACTTTAGCCAAGAGCCTAATCAAACAGCAGCTCCCTGACCTGCACGGCTCCTCAATCATACGCTCATAACAGCTGACGGAGAAATCAACAACACGGCGGGAGAGTGTTCTCCAAGGCCCACTCAGACTGATGAAATATCAATCTTGGGTCGAGGCGAGTCACGTCAAAACCATGGATCTTCACCGCACTTCAGATGAAAGGGAACGCACGCTCTCCCTTCCCCCAGAAGCCCAGCCAAGACGTACCGGCACAGAAAAAAAGATTCTCCTTTTCTTCTTAATACACTCAACAGCCTATCAGCTCACTCTGGCGACAGACGACATGGGTGACCTCACACTGGTTGATGCTCTAAGATTATCCAACACCAATAGGTTTCCAAATAATATTTCCTTTTTTTATTCCTGCCAATATTCAATACAACATGTTCAACTAATATGGCAAAACAGATTGGTAATGATGTAAATGTAAGGTAAGCCCAGAAGTAAGAGCTCTGTTAAAAAAAATTTGTTTCAAGAATGGTGCTGAATAATCACCTTAAAGAAGACAGTAAATGAAAACATATCTGAACCTAGCTGTGTCCAGAATGACCAGACAGAAACAGGGCACTATAAAGGTAATACACTCTTGTCCTTGTAGACAGGATATGATCTCTTTACTACACAGACAGGTGTGTACTACAAAGACAGGTGTGACGCTGGCCAAAAGCATACAACTTCCCTCTCAGATACGGGCCTAATTAAACATGACTCAGCAAACTGAGGATTCCCAAAAGGATCTATAACACATAATGTGAAGTGGGGAAAAATATTGGCACAGAAATAATTATAATGCTTGTCTCCACCAACTGATCTAAAACACTGAAACACTTGCTCACAGTCTCGGGAAGTTCACTATGGTTTATTCAATCATGCAAATTGCTATTGGTGTCAAATTCCAAAAATTCTCACAAGAGGATGGAAAATATCCATTTATGTCTGGTTGATCTGATATCAGCTAAATGCTTTTGTGTAGTGCAAGCAAGAGAGGCCATTATGCCTGTCAAACAGTGAATCTAGAGTATCAGGAAAGTATACAGACCTGTAAAAGAGGTCTTCTTATTCCATTGTTTCGCATTTTTACTTTCTTATAAATAATGGAAGAATTTAGAACTTTTATTTTCCTATAATACTACACTACAATATTGATTCTTATCTAATAAATTCTTAAATGTACTGCATATACACATTAAGGGTGAATAATGCTACAATATGAAAGCGGACTGTATTTGAAATAATGTAGAAATGATTTCATGTATTAAGGAAATGAGGATATAAAAGAGTGACTAAAGATTATGTTACTGCGATGAGCTTCACACAGCAATTCTTCCTGTCACAATCAAAATGAGACAATCCACAACAGAAATGTGTAAATTGTCCCAGAAACTATGAAAATCGGAGGGAAAACGAAAGATTGGGGGAGTCCATGTCCAGGGTGCAGCTATGGTTTATTTCTGACCTTCTGTAGTCAGCAGCCAGTGAGTGGAATGGGAAGTACAATACAACGCCAATGCAGGATGAGCTATGATAAAGTCTCCCTCGCCAAGCCTCTACCATTCATACAAACTGGGATTACAGTCACAAGGAGGCACAGCATACTACACACAACACACTACACACAGCATACTACACACTGCATACTACACACTGCATACTACACACAGCATGCTGTACTGTATCTGTAGTTCATCTGAGGCCTGGGAAATAGGAGCTGGGAGATACGGAGGACCCAGAGCGAAGGCTGGGCTGTGGAATTTGGTGCCAAGCTGCTTCTGCCCTCTTTCATCTCAAACACCCAACAGCGCAGATTCAACATATCACTCTCAAATTATGCTGCATTCTCCATAATCTGCAGGAGGATGAGATAATTTGTTGCTACATTGCTTTGCATGAGTAAGAGTATTAAATTAATTTGCTAAAAGAAAAATTTCACCTGAAGTGTAGGGCAATGGAAAGAGCAACAACAAATCTGTCATAATTTTTATGAAAAATTTTCTTCAAGCAAATCAAATAAGAGCTCACAGACAGCCTTCCCTATTCAAAATGTACGGTAGATTAACATTTCCAAAGGCCAGGTCCAGACGAACTGACCTGGCCTATAACATAAGGATCATTTTGTCATTATAAACTGTAGGTTTCCTCAGTCCGGCCCGGAGAGCAAAGAGTGACATAAACAGTTCCCCCTGCACTTATACAAGACTAAGCATTCTGTTCCTGGGTTTGTTTTCTATCCACAGGGAGCATGGTTCTGACAGCACCATGATGGCCTGTTTTCTTTAATCTTGTAGGCAGTCTCACGTCACGGACCGCGCAAGGCGCATTCCATGAGCGCTAGCTCCCTCGCCACTGGAGAGCACCGGGCCTGCCCACATCAGTTTGGGATTCTTTAATTTTCCCTGTTAGAAGTGAATCGGGAGTTTTGACTGAAGCAATTATGTCTACGGGGAAATTTCTGGAGTGTTTTATCATGCCGGCACAGAAACGTGCTCTACCAAGTAACAAGTAGTGGGACCCGCCGAGCTTCAAGCACACCTCTCAAGGGAGATCTACATGGCAATCTGAATGAGTTTCACATGTGGGCTTCCATTGATTTCCTCAAGCCACACATTTAATAACAAACAACATTCAATTTCTTGGACAATCTAGTCCGTCTAAAATAATTACGTGCATATTTCTGAAGTACAATGTAAAACTCTTAAAGTTCTTGACGAAGACACTTTTAAGCACACTTGAGCAATTAAAAACTAAACTAGACTGTAAAGGTGCATCTGTATTTTGAAGACAAGGACCAAACCGGCTTTAGACACTGCTCCCCGAATGTGCTGGTGTAAAAGCACGCTACATCTAAAAAGATCTGGTGCCCCTAAACGAGCATATACGTCCCCCTAATAGGAGCACTCTTCCCGGCTCCGGCGTGAGCAGTGCTGTCCAAAGGCCGCTGTGATCTTCTCCCAAATGCACTGTAATGTTACTGGGGCATGACAAAGCTAATGACGGAGAACTGATGCCTTATTCTCACCCCGCCAGTGTATATGGAACTCTTGTTCTAACATAGATCACATAGACGGCTCCTGTCAACATAAATGTTACTACTATTACACCTCTCATGTACTTATATTCTCATAGTTTGCAAGAAAATTATTCATTTTTGATTCAGTAAAATTGACAAAGTAATGTTTTCTAAGGAACCTGTAAAACCATGATGATACAATAGTATAAAACACAGTAATACACTGTTGACTGATCTGCTGACCAAATGATATTTAATTATGAATAATGAACATGCACAAAACAATGCAAGGTCTCTAGGATCTGTCTCTTCAGTCCCTGTTTTTGCAATGTGACAGAAAATGATCCCTTGGCCTGTCAATTTCTTGGCGACATACGATCTGAAATGTCAAGAAATGCCATTTTCCTTGCTCTGAACTGCCATCTTTCTGGATTAGAAAATCCCACCAAGTAAAATCCACTGCATGATATCAGTAAATAACAACAAACAAAGGCTAATGAGATGTGCAATGGATTAAATGAGGAATACTGTAAGGAGGTGACAGTTCAAACAGAATTCATCATGCTGTATGTGTCTGGGTTCATGCTGTATGTGTCTGGGTTCATGCTGTATGTGTCTGGGTTCATGCTGTATGTGTCTGGGTTTAGTGCCCAGTAAGACAAGTAAAGAAGAGCAATCGTGCAGATACCCCCCTCCAAAAGAACCACAGGAAACCACTGCATATGAGGCAGCTCTCTTTATAAGACATAATGCTGACCACACAGACACACACCAATGTCATAGACAGCTTTTTTCATATGTTTAAGTCATAGCACACTCCAAAGCAGAGTAAACATAAATGATATTTACCAATAGAATGAGGTATGGCATTAAAAGTAATTAATGGTGCGGCTGACCACAGCCAGGCTAGGAAGGGTAAAATAAGACCTCTGTACTGGAGAATGGGATTTCCTTTAACTGACTGACAAGAGGTCCAAAGTCAGGAAAAGTAATCTTAGTGCACTGAGTAAAATGCATTAGACCTTAATCCGGAGTATTATTTTGAAATGAGAATTCCCCAATTTAATAAATATAAGTGGAAATGTCAGTTAAGGACCGATTAGGAAATAAATAGTAGTGCTGAATAACAGAGGGTGTGGAACCTTATGGCACAGAAGTCTCTGAGCTTTTCTTTTTCTTCTTCAGTGGTTCGATCAAACATGTGACAGGTCATGTGACCAGAGGTATAACCATCAGCAAGCCAGCTATGTGAGACTGAGAAGCGAAATGCTGAAGAACTCATCATCCATCTAATCAACATTTGCCTTGAGGCAGCCAACAGCAAACATAAAGTGAATGTATCATACCGCGAGTTAAGACACTAAAGCTCCTAGCAAAACTGCATTCTTGCATCCTGTCAGCCCTCAGGTTTCACCTTTGACTGCTGCCTTTTCCTGACGCAGTGCCATAATGTGAAGAAAGAGCCGGTTTATTGATCGACCGGTGGGTACTCCATGCTGTGCTATCCATCAAAACACGTTCTTTCATGCCAGGCACGGCAGTATTGACCACCACGCTCGCTATTGCATAAGCACGAATTGACCTGACAGCCCTGGAAGTGTGTGATGAACTTCTCCTATTGTTCACCCTGCTATATCAGCACAGCCGAGTGGCTATTCAAGTGCTGAGCACATGATCTGAGATGCCACATTAAAAGCCTTATTTGATCTGTACTTCAGAGATGAATAACATCGCAGTGGTAAAATACACAGTCACACCATTCAACAGAAACACAACAGTTTTCTTATCAAGGTAGGGCATTCTATTGGATATCTGTATCACTGGGAAGTACGGTAGTAACTGAAAATTGTGGATATATGAGATTTTTTTTATGTGATTAGAAATTATTTTGGTTATGACTGATATTTCAAAACAGCACAACATCACCACCATCTTGAGGTACATTTTCATGTCAAACATAAAATGCAACCAAAGTGGAAAATAAACATCATCCCCTTTACATTTTTAGGAAAATTGACCATTTTAAATTAATATAATTCACTGGACATTTGGGAAATTGGACAAGCAATACCACATAGTCACTACTTGTTTACATGCATGTGAGAATGATCTTTATTCCTTCATATTTTATACTTAAAAAAAAATCTTTATTCCTTTCCATTTTTAGCTTTTCTGCAGTATGCACACTACCCTAAAAGGTGCTAAATTGAATCCCATGGTCTTGGAAGCAATTTTATGTGAGACAGTTTATGTGGACCTTTGAACAAGGTCATTTACTCTGGACTGCCATAAGAGATACTGTACATAATGTTAACTTGTGTAGATTACATAATACTGTGTCAACATGGGAAAAGTTTGATATTTCAAATAAATGGCACATCTACATACACAAACACAAAACACCATGTGCCTTAACCTCCGGTTAGAAAAAGTGGTTTTAATAAGTTATATAATTTTAACTGAAAACTACCTTTTAAAAAACATTTTGCTGGTCTTGAGAATTTCATCTTAGTAAAGCCTGTTGACCTTTGAGTGTACCACAGAAAGATTTTTGCCTCACTTGCTCCAGATATTACAATGCAGTTTGAAAATGATGCTGATGAAATCACGGAATCACTCTTGGCGTGTAGCCTGAGTGTGATTAAATTAAACAGACATAAAATATCTAGTGACAACGCCAACAACTCTGTGTATTTTCATATTCACGTCAGTCTATAAGTTATTGCGCTTTTCAGTGAGGTAACCCAACATATTTCAAAGCAATTAACAGAGACGAAAAATCTCAAACGTGTGAAACATCATCTTTTTTCCCCCTTGTTTCTTTTTTTTTTTTGTTTCCCTTTTCAGTAACATTACCCTCTTGTGGTTACAAACACAGTATAGCCCACCAATATTATACGGTGTTAACGTTCTGATAAACCAAAGGGGAAAAAAAACAGAAATTGATAACGTTACTGCAAAGGCAATTTTAATATAAATCACGCTATTACTATTATTGTAAAATCTTTTCATGTAATAAATAAAAATAATAATATATAAGATAATTACTCACCATTTCCACGAGGAGACCCTGGGTCAAAACCATGGCACGCTTCTAAATCCTCATGTGGGAAATCACATCCTCGCATGTGAAAGGGAGGTTAGTATACGGAAATGAACAACTTCTAGGTTCACCTACGTTTTTCAGCGGATGTCACCGGCAAAAAAATAGTTTTCCACGACTTCCAGGCGACAATAGTAGGCGCGCGAACCCGAAAGCTCCGCTTTACGCGTGCTGCACAGTGGCCAGAACTACAGTTATAGCTCGTGTCGGGAGCGCGCGTCGTATCCAAACCAAACTGTACTTTCAAGTCCCACCTCTTTCGCGTGATTCCGACCTTCATTTGGCCATTGCGTTTACCGCGTAACGCATGCCTCCACATCGGATGTAAGTGGACAGACCGTTTTGTATGACGATTAAAAGAAATTTAGATTTCATCAAGACTATGATCCACCTTCGTCACAAGAGTCAGAAGTTAAAGATGCTCTGAGTCGAAATAAACTCTATACTGTATACATCGGAGTCGGATCAGTCTGAACACTCAGACTATTTATATGAGTAGCTACATATGTCAACTGCGTATTTAATACACATAATTACACTTTACAAAGACATCGCATGTATACTAGTATTTCACACCTGTTCTATATAACGCAATGTTTCTTTATACACACATTATCTTTCATTTAATTTATTTTCATTCATTTTATACTCTATGTGAATCTCTGTGTCTGAGTCTGCCTGGTTTGTCTTTAATGTACAGTTATTACATTAATAGAGAGATATTTCACAAACTTACAGAGATCAGCTTTTGCCTGTCTAAAAAGCTTCTTAAATGTATGATTTTAAAAAATATTTCGTACAAACCCAGTTGAAGACAAGATCCTAACAGTGACATTTCCCTGCAAAACACATTCATTATAAATTCAAATATTTTACCTTGTGCCTTGAGCTGAGAGTTGTAATTGAATAGTTGAAAGAAAAGATGCAAGATGCTCAGTCTCCCTGAGAGGGGGCTTCACTGAAGAATTAATGGGTAGAAAGTCAATCAGGACAGCAGAGCATATCACACAGTCATGCCTTTTGCTGTCATTTAGCTTTCACTGAGGGCACACACTAGCTCCAAAAATTAAACGCGGCAGCAAAATTGGTAATTCTCCTGCAGCTAAGAATGAAAGTGGTATTACTATTTAAAGTATTTTAGGTCATGTGCAGTAACACTACAGTAGATGACTCTAGAACACTGGAGCTCTTTCTGTTTAGCCAGACTATTCTAATTCATCTGAAACACGTACTTCATTATGGGGGTCATAAGTACGTTTTAGAGCTGATGTAGTAGTAGCAATTACAGTCTAATGGGCTATTAGGTTTCTGAAGCACCAGTACTTTCCCAAAAATATTTTTCTTCCTGAGTACAAGGTATAGTATATGGAATATCGTATCAGTCTGTAAAATTATCTTTTTTTTTTTTTTTTTTAGCATTTCATTGATCCTGTCTCATTGCCACTGACTACTGACACTGCTGTCTGCAGGCCTTGTCCAACCAAGTCATCGTCCCTCAGTTTCCACCAGAGGATGTGACATGACTGTGGCTGTGGCATTCGCCGTCACCCTGTATCTGGCCATGTGGAAAGGGGAAAAAAAACAAACCCCTCCCCTCCAAACAAACAAACAAACAAACAAAAAAAGACAATCTAGAAGGCAGAGGAGCTGCAGAGGCATAAGGAGCAGAGGTTCTCCCCGTCGCCTGTCAGTTACCCTCGGTCTGAGGCTGAACGAGTTGTGGAATTAGATGTCACCTCCTAAGCAGCCTTTCACTCACCGTGACATGGCCTCAGACTCCCTCTATCTGTTGATCGCGTGACGGTGTGACGTCAGAGCCCACTTTACCCCGCTGCGTGTTCTGAAGAGCGCACGGCCTCCTGCGTTTCCAGCCGTGGAGCCAGACCTGGAAGCCACTCCCACTCCACCCACTGACATTATAACACAAAATCATTACCCTCGAGGTGCTCAACTTGACATTCCACACCCCGGTGGCGGAGAAACGGGCACAGCCGGGAATCTGGTTGCCCTGTGAACAAGCTAATATGTAGACCCAGTGAAAGAGTGCGCATCAGATATTAGTCATGTATCTTTCAGGGTTAGGCATTCTCCTATTAAATTGTTTATTTACTTCATACCAATAATTAGCCTTTTAGATCCCTCTTGAAACCTAAATGAAAAGCACTGTATCGTTCATACAATGACTTAAAAGCCTGAAGTGTCTATGGAGAAAGTGCAACCAGCTAGACAGGCAGGCAGACCTAAAGCATTTGACTGACCATCTCTATTTTGTCTGCCTGTATCATATTGCTTCAAGATGTAGCCTTAATTAAATTAAGTTCAGAACCTGTGTCTGTGGCTTCCTAAGATAATGTATGATCCAGAAGTCATCCAACCAGTTTGCCTTAACAAAATTAGTAATGATCGTCATATTGCAAAGGGTTGCAGGTCTGAGGTTCTAAGCATCGATGGACCACATCTTCTGTTGAGATTCTAAGTTGGAGATGTTTAGACTCAACGATGCTCCGTTCTGGCTCAGCCCATGGGGGTTAATCATAGTTAGGATCGGTCTAGAAGCCGGTGAGGTCGAGGAGCCGAGTTCCCCCTGCTGAATGCAATCAGACAGGCTTGTGATTTATGAGAGCTGAGTGGAGTTAGCGGTCCTCTGGGGGGAGAGGGAGAGGTCAGGGGAGAGGGTGGGCAAAGCAGCCTGCGAGGAGTGCTTCTGCTCTGGGGGAGTGCTGCCTGCGTTCCCCCTGCCAGGCTCATCACCAGCAGCTTTATTACCCACATTTGGCAAACGTCTCAGAGTACACTGCCAGGAGCAATCAGAATACTGAACCATAGGAGTTTGGTTTCAAAATGTTGGACATTTTAGTTACCTGCTTCAAATACTATATTTGAAGTTATGGCCTTCTAATGCTCAAGCTCTGAGAAACTCTGAACTGGAGATAGGACTGAGGATGGAGAGAATGCAGTACACAATATAAACAGAATTTCATCTTCCTGCCCAGACGTGTAAGCTACTGTGCATAGTAGGAAGTACGAGTTAAAAGAGAAATGTGTGCACATCTTTGGTATTGCAACATTCAACACAATACACACACAAAACAAAAAATGTCTCTGTTAAATGGATATGTTTTTTCAAACACTAGTGCATAATGTTTTTGAATTGTCTTCTTGACCTCTGCAAACATTTTAGATTGCCTAACTATGCCTAACTGTCTTTTTGGACACACAGTGAAAGGACTAGATTTATATTATTAATCTAACAAAAATACTGACAGTATACACTTACACAGTAAGTCATTAAACAGATAAGAATTCCTATGGTTATTATAGCATGAAGACATAAACACATTGGTCTGTCTCAAATTCATATCTTGTGCACTTTTCCTTTGTGGTGTTAGAATTGCACATTTCACAATGCTTCAAAAATGCACGATGCACATAGATGTCAGACACAAAGGCTTTGTGATATCACACAGTGTTTATGAATGTTTGGTCACTCTGCACTGAATGCTGGGCTTTGATCTTTTCATTTTTTTTCTGAAGTTCACAGCCATGTGCAGCGTTTTGGCCCTTAAACTGTCCCCCACTGATCTCCAGGCCACTGAGTCCTGCCTCTTCTACTGCACGCTGGTCAACATCAAAAGAAAGATGCAAAGATATCAGCTCACAAAAAACAAACATGCGTGCTTCTTGGAGTCCAACCATGCACGATAGTTTCGCTTAGCTGTTTGCTCACGGCTGGCTTTTCTGCATGAACGTGGCTGGACGTTCTTGGCCAGCCAGGCTAATTGGCAGAACGATTTGACACATCCCGCTCGCGTATGGTCTGCTGGGCTAGACCTTTTAGCATTGGTCATAAAAGCATACAGATGAGTCTGATGAACTGGAAGCTCCCCGGCTGCCGTGGTGATGACATATAGAGGAGAGGTGGGCTGCAATTAGTCACCGACGTCATGAAAGCTGAATATAGATGCTACCGGAATAGCAACGACACAACAGGTTGACATCAGGTGAGCTGCACTGGGAAACAGGAAATATATACTATAAAAGGAAATATATACTATAAAAGGTCTGAGTTAGGTGGGCAAAATGGAAAACTATCACATTTCACATGTATTAACAAGATTAAACAAAAGCTGTAGTCATTCAGAACAGACGTATGCAAGTTAATGCAGGAATGAATAAATGCAGCTTATAAATAAAATGGGAATAATCCTAAACAAAATGTTCAGAACTTTGATTTCACGAGGAGATTTAATGACAGCAAGGCCACGGTGAAGGAAATATTGTTTCTTTCAGGGGTATTAAAGTCCACAAATGAAATCCAATTGTTGTAGTGACTTGTCTATCTAATTTGAATATCTTTTTTCTTTTACAGCCAGTGACAGAAACACAGATGAAAAGCAAGCATATTACAAATTACACTAGACACTCATTGCCGCCCTATAACCTATGTGAAAACGAGTTACTCTATAGAGCGATTAATTTTGAAATATTGTAGTTTTAATTAACAAGGCAGAGATGACAGCCTGATCGGAGTCGGCTACAATGGCGTCTTGTGCTTCACTTTGAATTTCACTGCCTCACTGTATTTCGCATCACCAATCAAAATTGGCTCTACTGAAGGCTAGCGAGTCGATCAGCTGTAAAGATGAAAGGTGATCTTCCCTCGGCTCGTTGCCCTGTCCCCACAAATCCTGGAATGTTCTTAAGGATTTGACTGAGAAACAGGATTTGTACATCACAATTAAATTTAATTAGTGACATTAGATATATATTGATAGTTTGTTGTTCTCAATGAAGATAAACAGTGCCACAACACACTTTTCCACATTTTTTCAGTAATTATAAATGTCAGATGTACAATGCCTGTATATTGTATAAAATATATACAATATACACTACTACACTTTTGTGTAGTACACTTTTGGGTGACAACAATATGCAAAAATCAGGTCAACAACTGAGCCCTGCACACAATACTTTTATTTATAAGGAGCACATTCCTCAGTATACTCACTGAGCTGACCAAACTCGTGATCTATACTGAGATCTGAGTTGGACTTCAGCTTCAGTTTCAGTTTTATGCCAGATTAGTTTTCACTTCCCTTTTAAAAAAGGCAGATGCCACCACAGATTTGTGTGGGCATTATTTAATAATGACTGGTCCTAACAGGGGTGTGTAATCTCACCCAATCCTCCTAGACTCCTCAGTGTCTCTCCAAGCTGGAAAGAAGACAAATAGCATTTGTGTATGGAGTAACAACAATACAGATGTGTATTCTTAACATTATTAGACATCATCTTACAAATGCCACAAAAACAGCTATCTGGGGTACGGCGTGTTATGCTCTGCTGAGTTAATTGGGTGTCATTTATCACCAGTGAGGAGTGATACAGTGCTGACTTCACAAGACAAAGCCCCACAGGAAAGCGCCTCACAGTCAGTTCTGAGGACGAACAACAGCATGGAGGATCAAAAGACACCATGATATAAAATAGGATGGCAATTCCCTGTGGTTTCTTTTTTGTTAAGCTGTGTGTTTTGTAAAATACTGGCAAGCATATCTAAACCAAAAACAGAAAGTATTGGCATTATCAGCACTGTACTCCTTTCTCTAACATTAGCGCTGACAGGTGGTTTGATTTAAATGCATAAAAGTTTAAAGTACAGCAGTGTACCATTCAATTGTTGTTAAGTGTTGCTGAAAATAGACTTTGTGGCACTAAACATGAAATAAAATAGTTTCTGGGAAATTATAACTGTTATAACTGAGTTGGGGTCATATCAAAGAAGAATCTCAGAAATTATACTTGAACCGGACCATAGCATAGGAAATAATGTTGAGGCTGGTCCATGACAAAAAATTCTACTTGTCTGAGCTAGTGTAGAACTGCAATGCACACACTCCTCACCTAAAACAAAATGACACACAATTGGCTGAGAGCCCAAACCCCTGACACCATGTGACCTGAAATTAAGCCAGAGGACAATATTCCCTCTAAATGATGCCCCATTTGACATCATTACAGCAGAAAGAGTTACTAGGCGTTCTGGTCTTCTAAAAATGTAATGACTTTAGAACATGCAGAAATAGCGAATCATATAGAATATCAAAACATCAATGAAACAGGGAGAAATTCCAGTTATATTTTTGATTTGAAACCAAGAATGCTCTAGCCACAACACCACAGCAATAACGCTAAGCTATACTATACCATACTGTACAAAATATTAAATAAGAATAATAACAACACAATTTTGCTTAAGTATTAAAGTGGGTTTGATATACTTGTCTCACATGTTTTTTAAGCTAGATATTATTAGTCAAGTTAAAATGAGTTGTTTTAAATTGCAGAGTTTATATAATATGCTGGCATCTCTTTTGTATGATATGGGGTGTGGATGTGGGTGAGCAAGTGCAAGGGAGTTTAACAGCTAGAGAACAGGGAGGTGTGGGGACACAGCCTATGTGGATTATATATATATATATATATATATATATATATATATATATATATATATATATATATATATATATATATATATATATAACTATATATATATATATATATATATATATATATATATATATATATATATATATATATATATATATATATATATATATATCCATTTCCACCCCATAACTCCATCCCTCCAATGACACTATTTCTTTAGTGGTGATATCTTGACTCTGAGGTTCAGGCAAAGCGAGTATAAAGCCTATGGACCTCCATTTCAAATCACAACATATGCACATTTACTCCCAAACTGAGCCTTATTTCATGACATAATGCTGACAGTCACTGGCACAGTGAGGACTTGTTGCATGTCTTATCGATGTACACAGTGTTTAGCGGAGGACTTTAACTAAAGTGCACGTCTTTGAGTGAAAATCTCCCTTACTGCCCCCTTTTTTACCTCCATACAGAAGTGGAAATGGAGCTTGTCAGTCTCAGAGTAAATGGCCTGACAGAACCAATCAGGCCTCCTGACTTCAAGCTGCAGGTGGGGGGAGGGGGTTGCAGAGGGCCCAAAGTCCAACTGTGTCCATGTCGGCATCTGCAACCATGTGGAAGATGGGAGCAGACCGTTGCCTGTGGACATGCGGAAGGCTGTTTGTTTGAACTGGCCATGTGCAGTCGGTGGGAAAGGAATTAAATCTGCTGTGTGTAATGTAAACACTATCGAATAATTGATCTAAGCCCATGTATGCAACTCAGGGATCTGTAACTGCACAGTGTCTCAGCTTGTAACAGATACTGGCATTTGGTCTACATGATGGATAGGATTGTCAGAATAAACCCCAAGGGGGTATTGTCCCTGATATTTATTTAATCCATTTTTTCTAATCCGCAAGGCCATGATGGGAGAAGCAGTCACCAGGTAAGAAATGTGGATGATACTCAGCAACGGGTCAAGCAAACTTTCAGTGCAAATGCACAAAGGTTCCTTTTTCCATTCAGTGGGTTTGTGTGTGTGTGTGTCCTCTTTTTTTTACAATTTTAACCACTTACCCACTATTACAAACATTCTTATATTACATTTCCTACTTTTTTCCAGTTGAACAAATATTTTTGTACCTAGAAGCAGTCATTTTCATGTCATTGGCAAGGCCCAGAAGTCAGCAAAAACACCTGATCCTCATTCTGGATGTGATGAACTGGGTTTCTGCTGCTGGTGGTGAATTCCCTGAATTCCCCACAGCACACTTACATCAAGTCTTTAGGCAGTCTGTGTCTGCTCTCATCGCATCTTCAGTACAATACCATCTGGGTGGTGTAGGTGGATTCAGATAAATGAAATGTCATAACTTGCAGTTGTCCTATGCTGAATAGCTTTTTTTTGCTTAACAAAAGAAGATATAGCAGGATGAAACCACCTGTTCTGACTTCATCCGTTCTTCACACCTCTCTCTCTACTCTTCATCTGTCTCTCCTACTGGACATTTGCTTTGCTTCAAGCGGATTGGAGATGCAAATTATGCCGTTCTGGCCGTTTGTTATACAACCCAGCTCATAAAGCAAGTATTATTTATTTACCTTCCGTGTCCAGTAATGAATGCCATTATCCTTCCCATGCACAAATCGCCCCATCGCCCGGTAAAAAAAAAAAAAACCTTGCTGGAAGACACTGACCAGGTCAGGTAACAGGAGGGAACAGAGCCTAAAAATGCAGATACAGGTCCCCAACCAGGTCCAAATCCCCACAGAAGCAGCAAAGAAAATAGAGCACCTCTAATGTTTTACAGGCCTCAGAGGCATTGCTATTCATAGTCAATTAATACAAATGTCACTGACGCAGGGTTATGCACACGCCATTCATCTGTAAGTGCCATGGCCCTTTATTAGAGCCAGTGTGAAGAGAGCATGGCTGCGAGGGTGTTTCTTTTGTCCGTGGCAGGATCCTGAAGGTCCTGGAGTGACCCCAGGAACCCTCCACTCCAAAACGCTCCACCCGACGTGGCGTGCAGATGTAACAAAGTGGGCATCCCAGTTGGTGCTGGATGCGAGGTTTCTAGATTGCTGGGCAACTTGACTCAGCAGATATGAAAGCAAGCTTTCTGTAATCCCCCTGGAGACACAGGAGATGCCTGCAACAGCAAGATGAATCATAACGCCGTGGATTTTCTTAAGAGGTTTTGGGTAAGTCTCTGTAGGCTACATCCACGGACGTAGTTTTGGGGGGGGACGGGGGGGACATGTCCCCCCCACTTTTTCAAAAGCCGGTTTTGGTCCCCCCCAGTTTTTACAGTTAAAACCAAATATTTAAGTAGTGACAAAGTCATGTCCCCCCCACTTTTTAACGGTAAAAAAACCAATATCCAAATAGCGACAAATCTAGCACTAGGATCATGCAGCACCCCCCCCCCCCCCCCCCCCCCCCCCCCCCCCGCTTAACAGTTCGCCACCCCAGGTTGTGTCCCCCCCACTTGTGAAATCAAAACTACGTCCATGGCTACATCGCATGCTCATTCTTGTCACCCCAGTCCTGAGCTTCTGCGACACACGTCAGTGCGTCTTCTGCAGGCCCTTACCGCCAACCCTAATCACACCCAATTCGTATCTGCCAGGCCGAGGAGGAGCTTGGCGGGTCGGTGCCGCATCCAGCAGGCCGGCCCAAACTCCCATGGCTGTGGTCCGCACACCCAAGACGCACGCTTTTGTTTGTCCTCAGAAAGAAAAGGAGTAAAACGCTTGTGACAAGCAGCAGGCAGGAAAGGTGCCCCGGTGAATTTACAAGGTGTCCTGCAGCTCAGCAGAGAGGGAAACATTATTTGATGGCCAGGAGAACAATGCAGTCGTAGCCGCTCGGGAGTGAAGCACTTAGCATGGGCATCCCACTCACGGCTCAGACCTTCACCCAGCCTGAAATAGCAGCACTGCTAAATAGACTGGAGGAGGCAGTTAATATGCCAGGCGCTAAGCAAACATGTTTCAGTGGCTTTTAAATGTTGTGTTTAACGTCCCTGACCGCTAAATACACACACAGCTCAGTGCGTCAAGCTCTGTCAAATAAACAACGCGGCTAAGGTGAGCCACATGATTGCACTTAAAGCCCATCTTGTGTCAGATATGGGGTCTAATTGACCTGCTCTTAATCTTCTTTCCATGGGGGTTTTAAAAACAGTGTGCAGTACTGTTTGAGGGAGGCTAGGGTCAGGGGTCAATCAGGAGACCTTTGTCTCAGCTGTGTCTTTGGCTCTTGGTCAAATAGCACCTAGTGGCTTGTTCCTGTATATGACTTATAAATGTTAATCTGGTGCATTCTGGGATAGGAAGTATATTAGTCCCCTGCTTGGCACAGTCTTTGTAGTTTGCTGAAATGTTAACAAAATGCCTAAGGCAATTAGCCACTAAGGATAATTATTCACCAAGGTAAGAGGTCTTGCAGCTGACAAAACTTGCTGTACCATTTTTGGAATATTGTTTAAGAATTTTCGACGAAAAAACTGATTTATTTTGTAAACGTACTCCTCAGCTGCAGCCAGTGAAGTTTAATATAGAAACTTTTAGAGATGAGCAATATAACTATTCAGCTGTAAACATCAGTTCAATCATGTTCACTCTGTTATGACTTTAAACTGCAAAAAATGGAGACGCATTACCATGAGTGCATGGCGTAAAGCAGGAAAACCTCTATCTATGTTAATCACTGAAACAATGCCACACTGCCATGAAATATCATACAAAACTGTAAGTAAAAGTAACATTAAAATCACTTAATTTTCATGATGGCGAGTGACTGACACGAAACACTTCCAGAACACCGTTCGGTGGACCTAGTACAGCAGAACATATTTGATTTGTTATATAAATAACTTCACGGAATTTGAACTCAAACCCACATCATTCTTTTACACGGAGCCACTCCACCAGCCTCGTGCTGAAGCGGTGCAGCGTTCACGAGGAGCGTGTGTGCTCCTCCAGGTCCTCCCATTACCCACACAGACACTCTCGGTCTCTTTGTGGTCCTCAGATTTCACGAGGAGACTGAGACTCTGTGAAACCAAAGCCTGAGCTGGTGTGATGTGCAGACCATGCTGAACTTCCCCTGGAGCTTTTGCCATTCTTGTTTGGCCCTCTAACGCTACAGAAGCACCGTCCCCAGTATAATCCAGCCACTTTATAAGTCCAGGCGGAGAAGTTAAATGTTTTACTAATATGCCCTCTAATTTATAATGGCATGAGTAACTTTTCAGTGACTATATGGCCTGAGCGTGTGTGTGTGTGTATGCATGAGTGTGCTATTCCATTGACATAACTGACTACAGAACACACAGCAATGTTATGAAGCAGCTCAGGGATCACTGTGGCCCTTGAAACATGAAGTGTTTCTGCATCAAGGGCTCAGAAAGGTGCCCCCATCCAACAGAGCGCAGTCATACACCAGCACAACAGGGTCAAGAACTTTCACACATCCCACAAAATCGAAAGTATATGAAAAAATGGCTGCTAGAAGAGATTAATTTGCAAAGGCAAATGAAACCATTTCTAATAACTGCTGAGTTGAGATCAGAAGTCAATAAACCGGTAGACCGTTTTCTGACATAGTGCTAAAGCTCACAGCTGAGTCTAAAAACAAACTAGGGAGAAAATGAATGAACTTCATCTAGACTTGATCAGTAATCGCGCTACATATAAGGAACATGTGCCATCCAGTGCTTGTGATCTCTTGTAGCATTATTAGGGCATTATGTGTTTAACTGGTAAACCACAGAGCTAGAACCAACTGAACATCAAAACAGACATCAAGATAACCAACTGCATTTTGTTTATCAGTCAACGAAGCTTAAGCAAGGGTGGGTAGTGAAATATCAGATGAATGACATGACCAACAGTCATGATGGAGACACACCCTGAACTTGAACACAGACAGGAATGTGAATTGGAAAGTCAACATGGCAGGTGTAATGAACACTGACCAATTTCTAAAAACGTTTTACTCGAGCACCACAGTTCTATGTGCTGCGTGGTGTCGTAATGTCCAACCGTGTGTCTGTTTGTTCGTCCTCTGAAAGATGGGCTATTTGGCTTGCTTATCTGGGCACCAGCTTATAAAACTGTGATCATGAAGGAGCCTGTGGCAATAAAGAAATGCTTTCTCTGTCACAGCAGTGATATCGCATTACACGCCATGATTACACATGAGGATTGTCTTGATTGTGTCACAAACCATGTTATTTGATGTTGTGTGAGTAGATTCTTCATGCTAATGGTATTAATAAATCATCCCTAATAGTGCTATGCTCATGACATCTAACAGTGAATTGTACTAAAAATATCGAATGACCTTAGACTTTTGAAGGAGAAACGTAGTTTATGATTTCATAACCACGATCCTTACTTTAATCTAACATGACAGAACACACACATTTTGTAAGACGCTGTGGGTTAGAACACCTGCTAAAAGACATAATGCAACTAATTTTTCTGCAGTTTAAAACCTGCTCACTCTTTATGGAAGTGCAATAACAGCAAATAGGCTTTGCGAGTGTGCTCGGAGCTTCTTGTGATGGTCCATTGCATATTTGGAAGTTAATGAGTCAAATCCAATGAAGTAAGGAAGCAAACAAGTTCATGCATGGAATGCCGTTCTTCCAGTAAGGCCGGCCCTACTGTACACAAGCCCCTTCCCCTAGTCTGACCTTCTATTTATTTGTTGGAAATGTAGCGATTTGTTCGCACATCTTGCTGAACCGTAGATCACAAAGCTCTTTCGCATTGCACTTGACATTTAACCAACCATGCATTAAGGGGATTTTTTTTTTGGGACCCAGGCTTTTCAGTACCTTATAGGAAGGACGAGCGAGGAGCTGCATTTAAAATCCCCAAATCCTCTGGCGAGTTGTATGCAGCCGCCACAGGGGACCAAACGGATGCCGGTTGAAAACGCTGATGGATGGGACGGGCTGATGCAGAGGGGTGTGATGCTGTCACGCTTTACAGGTCATTAATTCTGAATATATCCCCCATGTATTTTGTAGAGGCAGTTCTTAAAAGGTGTGATGCAGCTTACCCCTAAGCAAGATCTCGAAATGTCAGGTACATCGCAGTCTGCAGAAGGTCACAGCAGAATGCTGGATGGAATTGTGGAATGTTGCATTAGAGCATATTGGTATTTTTAAATATGCATACTTGCATATTTAAAATAATAGTTTCGTAGACTGTTTAAGGGGTACAGCAATTTGCATTTTGGTGGAATTTACAGAAATGCTTGGTTGCAAGCCAGACTTGATCCGCATTGAGCTGTTAGACTGCCAGCAGCTCTCAGCAATCCTTTACACCCTTTCCTAACAACTCGACCACACACAGAATCTTGCGTGCCTCCATAAACACGACTACTGTTTACAATTATCTGGCAAAGAGCTGGTCGCACACAGCCAATATGAGCTGCTTTGTCAGAGTTCAATGCAAGGATTAGTGCAATCAAGGAAACCCCTCTCTTCACTGAGCCTCATGAACTGCCGTCCAAGTTAACCACCCAAGCTTCAGTCTTATTCACTTCTGTTATGTTTTGAGCGCAGCGGAAGAAAGCAGATTCGAATGATCTAAATCCAGCAATAGGTGGGGAGAAGGCACGAGCGTGTGACTTCGGCTTGCAGCGTACTCTTATTATGCTTTCGACAGCGCTTGCACGCGGTAACACGTAATCAGTTTGCACGCTCACTTGTCGCTATGCAAATTTCAGCCGCCCGACTCTTGACTCCTTTCTACTGTGTCAAGCCGTCGCACTGCTACTGCAGAGCTCTGATTGCATTATTATTGCTGGGCCACTAATAGCATGAGTCACCGGCGCTCTCGGCGTGTGCTGAGTGGGTGTGCTAAGAGGCTCCCGCAGCGTCTTTTCGGAAAGGGGGAGAGAACTCCCGAGCCAGCTCTGACGCGTGAAGCCACTGCTCCACCCGCTCCACCCGCTCCAGCCTGCGTAGGCTCGAGCCCACATCCTGCCGTCCTCTCCGACGTGTGCAGTGCTGAAATGGCAGGGCAGGTGGGGAAGCGATGGCGGTCGCGATGATTCGGAGGAGATGGTGGGGGGCCCTGGCGTACCGCACAGAGCCCCAGCTGACACGAGTCCACACAGGGTGCTAGAAACCCTCCTGGACCCCTGGGAGCATTCTACAAGATAAAAGTAAGTCTCAGGAAGCAGTCCCCTGTAGCTCCATTGGGAGATTATGTGATCTCTGCTAAGAGATTACCAGAGACGGGAAAGAAAAGGGGCTCCTTGTGGTGAGTGTTCTGTTCCACCGACACAAAAGCAACTTCGTTTTTTGCAGGCAAATTACCCAGCTGTTTGCTGCATGCTCTTTCCTCCTAGCTCTCGGTGTGTATGGCTTCAGTGTTACATAACCTAGGCTCTTGCGAGTGTCATAATATCCTTCAACAGATTTAGGGTTGAAGATATGAAAAAAAAAAGCAAACGCACCTCAGACAACCACAACTGTCAAATAAGCAGGTCATGCAGATTTTAAATATGCATCACAGGCTCATGTGACCCCTTGAAGTACAGCTGTCTAGTTTCCCAATTTGTCCTAATAAGTGCTAGAAAGAAATCTTGCCACGAATAACCTTTTTCAAGCCTGTTCAGTTTGTTTCTGTGCACTGCACAAGACTTAAAGATTCTTATAAAGGTAGACTACTAGTCATGTATCTGCCCACTCTTATGTGCTGAGTCTGTTTCTGTTCTCATGGACCTCATGGACTGGTTAACTGCTCCTAGGTGGTTTGCATATGCCTTTGACAGATCTTACCTCTACCAGTCTTTGAACCTCCCCCAATCATATATTCTTCCACTCTGTCAGAACATTCAGTGACACAATCTTAACTTTCAGTGTTACACAGGCAACACTCAGATAAACATCAACACTTCTTGAAAATAAGTACCTTTTGCTTGTTAATCCTAAAACCTTCCTTACTAAAACATGTATCTGTATGTATTTGTATGTATGTATTTTCCACTGACATTCACATCCATTTAAACCTTTTTGTTTGCAATCTTGGTATAGTTTTTTGATTGTGTCTTTTCTTTATTTTGGGTCTCTAATTAAAAGCACTTCAACTCTGCAGCACTGTGTAAATTCAACCTTTACTCAGTCTGAAAGACGGGAAAATGATGCAGGCTTTCACAACGTCACATTCCACTTACTGCAAAACACAGATGGAGGGGTCTTTAGACACACAAAGTGCTCAGCTGTTATTAATCCAGTTCTCCATTACTTCAAGCCAGGGTAATCCCATGTTAGGTCCATCTACTTCCCCTTATCTATAAAGCATTTCACTGGGAGTCCTGTTCCCCTTTACCACACAATACTCTTGCACACCTTTGCCCCAGTTTTAACCCAACGAGCTTGTCTGGTATTGGTCAACTGAAGGTCCCCAGAACCAGACAGGCCATTGTGCTTCCAGACTTTGAAACCACACTTGACAGCATCTTGTGCTGTACTTCAGCAAATATGTCCTGAGACATGTTCTTATTAAACCAAAATCAAAGTGTAATTTATTACTTTTATTACTTACTTAGCTGAGAATGCAGGGTAGTCAGTGATTAAATATGTCATTAAAACAATCCTTCCACATCATAATGAGTGATGAAGTCTTTTTGGCTGACAGGCAGTTACGACAGCAGGTGCCAGAGCTATATTTTATTAGAATGTTATTTTACTCCATGGAACATAATGCCAGAAGAAACCGTGGAGTCCAAGTAATTAAAGTGTGTTCTTTGTGAATTGTTTGAAAAGAGTGTTGGTTGATATAACACACTGTTTTATCACACTGCAGGCGCATGTAAAGACGAGACAACTCCACCAGCTCACTCTCATCTCCCACTACCTCATCCCTTATTTACAAAGAATCATAAGACCTGGACACATTATACTGCCACATCAGGGTGTCAGGTCTTCTGAAATATCAGAAGAATTTTCCTTTTTCTTTTTCCATTCAGGCAAAAAAAAATTCCCTAAACTAAAATGCAACAAAAAAAAACTTGATATTATCAAACAGATAGATAGATAGATAGATAGATAGATAGATAGATAGATAGATAGATTGACAGATGAGACATGTGAGAGTTGAAGTATTAAAAGGTACATGTCTATACTTGAACCTGATGGTTACATTTATTAAAATCATATTAAGACATAAAAAAGAATATTAAGGTAAATGAATATGTGAAGTCAAGGAGCACTTGATAATGGCCCATTTCAGTCATAGCAAGGTGAAAGGTAGGCAGTATATGACCTCAACAAAGCGGTCATCAAGTCTGGATACAGCAGATCATTTGTTACTACTGTGTCTGGTCCCCATGGGCCTGCCATCTGGGCTGGCCTCTGGAGGAATTAGTGACAAGACCTTAGTAATAGAACCACAAAGCATTGGCATGCTAATGAGACGCAAATGACAGAAGGACAAGGTTTCCTCATATGATGAAGGAGGTTTCCTGGGGAATGGGTGGTGCAGGCGTGTAGGTGGGCAAGCAGAAAATGAGACAGACCGGATATGCAGAGGACAAGTGTGGGTACAGTGGGGAAACTGGCAGGATCTGGGCCAGGCGTCCTGACCGGCTGCAGTGGGGTAGGATCAGCTGAATGAACCTGAATCCACCGCAGGAGGTAGCGGACCTCGGTTAAGGCTAGAATGAGGTAGACGCCGCTGCGAGGCAGATGAGTGCCGTGGTCGTGACAGCAGGGAGAGATGTCGAAAGTCAGAGCTCCACGGGGGAGAGGGAGGAGTCCAGCCGGTGTATACCGACAGCCTCCACCAAACGCCCTCACATCGTGAAACGGATTATGCTCCAGGATGTTCCCAGGGACAGGCGGTTCTGAAGCGCACGAATCCCGCTGCCATGCAGATGGTCGTTCGGATCTCAGCGCTGGCAGTGGTCTGGAGCGCCCTCACAGCCTCCGCAGGGAATTCCTAAGCACAAATGCTCGGGCCAGCTGCACAGCACCCGTCCGGAGCGATTCATCTTCCACATGCCATTCTCCACCGAAGCACATGATTCACAGCTGGAGAGGGCAAAGAAATGAAAATACAGTGATTGCATGAAATTTTTTTTTTTGTAGTATTAGTTGCTCTGTGGATGCAATGAGAAGAGAGAAGGTATACTAGAATACTGTCTCTGCCTTTAATGCTTCTGATGTGGGCCTTGCAGATCTTACATGATTAAACCACACCAAGCATTCACATGTTTTAAGCATTCCCAAATGATGGCTTTTTCATATTGAGAAAGTCACTTGTTCCTTATCTGGTTAAAAAAATAATAATGTGTTGACGGACGTCACTTCTCAACAAACAACTATTCACAAATTTATATTCAACAAGAGAATTCAGCCATGTTTATTTCTCTTTTGGGAGTTTTTTTTATGAGAGGAAGAACTCATTTTTTCCCAGAAACACAGGTCACACAGACAAAACATTACACACAATTGATCTCTATGGAACAATTTCATGACAATAATTTGTGATAGAAACTTCTGATAGAAAACATTATAATTAATGACAAGGACTTTAAAATCATGTTAAGTTAGAGTTGGCCTTGCTCTCAGAGTTAGAGTTAGACATGCTCTGAGATTTAGAATTAGACTTGCTCTGAGAGTTAGTTAGACTTACTCTGAGTTAGAGTTAGACATACGCTGAGTTAGTTAGACTTACTTTGAGTTAGAGTTAGACTTACTCTGAGAGTTAGTTAGACTTACTCTGAGAGTTAGTTAGACTTACTCTGAGTTAGAGTTAGACTTATTCTGAGAGTTAGACTTACTCTGAGAGTTAGTTAGACTTACTCTGAGTTAGAGTTAGACTTACTCTGAGAGTTAGTTAGACTTACTCTGAGTTAGAGTTAGACTTATTCTGAGAGTTAGACTTACTCTGAGAGTTAGTTAGACTTACTCTGAGTTAGAGTTAGACTTACTCTGAGAGTTAGTTAGACTTACTCTGAGTTAGAGTTAGACTTACTCTGAGAGTTAGTTAGACTTACTCTGAGAGTTGGAGAGTTAGACATGCTCTGCCAGGTACAGGAGTATGTCATCTTTTCTGATGGTGTTATCTCAGCTTTGTAAGCAGCTGCTTCAGGCAGACCTGCCCTTAACTCAGACGGATGCGTTCCACTTCAAACTCTCAGCTACCGGATCAGGGTGATATCGTTCTATTTCTGGCTTTCTTCACTCTAGGGCATTTCACCAATGGCCAAAACGTACCTCCCTGAAAATCAATACTTTAGCCTTTTGCTAATATTGGTCATTATTGAGGTTAGTTGGAGGTTACATGCCCGCTAGCAAATGAATTATGGCACACAATCAGTAGTTAATTAAACGAAATTGATCAAAGGTACCATAAAGAATCCTTGCTGAATTTAGGAGGTAGATTAGCATTCAAACGTTGGGCAATTATGCATTCAGATAAAAGACTTACTGAAAACAAAAGGATCTGAAAGAGAGAACATTTGAGTGAAGCAGTTCAACAGAACGTCATGGTCGGCACTGCAGTGAGGAGATCAGCGTCCTCTTATTTGTGCTCTCCCAGCCCTGGATACCGGTCCTTATCGCCCGTGGCAATGAAGGTCAAACATCAGACGTCAAGCTGAAGCAGCAGGTTGTGAGCAGAGTTTAATGCGGATGCACAGTTCCTCCCAACAGGTAGGTTACAAGATTAAATGCCCATAACATCAGCGCCTAACAGTGAGTCAGTTGTATGCAGTTAAATGCTGTAGCCTATAGGAAACAGAATATTCGTGCAGTGATGGACATCCATGTGACCTTAAAGGTCATTTAAAGTTCACCTTTTCCACTATACAGCATGGGTAAAGCTACATGCTAAACATGCAATTAATGAGGCCGTTTTCTCCCTGGCTCTTTATATAATTGTTTGTAGCTACACTGATAAATTGATACTACAGAGCTTTTTTGTCTTAAGCCTTGGTTATTGAGCTCAGACAAAGGCAATTCAAACAAGCTGAAAAAGTCCAGAGTGTTGCCAACGGCAGGGCTGTATGTGTAAAGAGTGGAAAATCCAATGTCACATCGAGCTTTGATAACAAGAAGACATGACAGGCTGACATGAGGCAGAAAAAAGCAAAAGAAAAAAGATGCCCAGGCCATAAATGCACTTCTCTCAGCAGATAAGACCGATAAGACTACGTGCCAGTTGTAAAAGCCTCAGACTCATAGGTCATATATTATATTTCAAAACTTTATTTCCAGAACAGACACTATTAAAACAAGCTGCCTTCTAAGGCTCTTTTTCAGTTAAAATGCTGTCTACCCAGTCAGCTGCCTGTCATGGCAGTGGGAATATAGGCAGCCCGCCAGGTATTGGGACACATCCTAGTCCCAACAGATGACTTCCAGAACTCAGATGTGTGGCATCATCTGGGTTCTGGCTACTGCATGCACGGCGGGGGTTGGAGGATTGTCAGTGCCTGAAGCCCAGCGCACACCCACTCCAGTGCAGGCTCAGGCAGACAGCACTGCGTCTGCGGGGCCAGGTGCACGTCTGTCTGCGTTGAGGTGCCACACCTGATGCTGCAGGGCTTATTTCATCCACTGGCACACACTGTCTATACTGCAGCATTCTGGGTACATGGACTGACGAGGGGAAACAGATTCATTGTCACAGTCTCTTAAAAAGCACTAATCAGCGTTTCCTGCATCATTGTTTTTTCCATTGAAGTTTGCTTACAAATTGCTCTGAGGGACATGTGGGCGTATCTTCAAAGTCTTTGAGGTGAGAGGGGCCCAGGGGGAGGATTACCTGCAATCGGGTCATCAGAAGGACTTTGAGGTCATCATTTGGTTTCACGGTCTGCGAACATGGCCTGGAACGGGCCGGAGGCCGTCCTGGTTCGTTCGGCCGCAACGAGGCTCTGATCGCTTCTGGAGGGTCCCGATAACGGGCGCGGTGCCGGTCCATAGGTACGCGGTGGATAGCACCTTCAGCCATGTGAAGTGGATGATGTGTGATTAAGTAGCAGGCTCACTGCAGAGGGAAGTGTGATGGTCTTTTTGCTTGCGCTCCTCTGGCCCAACTAAACACTATCACCAGAGAGAATGCTTGCTCACACCTGCCAAATACTTCAGCCGATCTTATCTGCCTCTTTGGTGGCACTTCTTTCCCAACTGAACATTTTCTCTTTCTTTTTACATTTTTTTCTCGAGCCCCAGTTGTCACGGAAACCCTCCCAAGCTGTCACTGCCCTAAATGGCGCGATACAGAGTCTGTTTTCCGTTTGTTATGACAAAGACAAAATGACAGACTGAAATGATACCTCATTGTCACCGCCGAACAAAAAGAAAGGCATTCCTGACCCCACGGATGGCCATAATCTTAAGCCAATCATGTCTGAAAGAAAACGCAAGACTGTTCAATGATTTCCTGTGCTGTCTTTAAATCAATTGAGCCTTTCTGTGGGGTCAGGCAGCTCAGACACAAGTTAGTAATTGATTGCTCAATATGTGAGGGCGTATGCTTGTCAATCTCGTCTTGGAACATTGTGAGGTTCATCAGTGCACGTGGCAACATGATGGCGAACATTCCTGTCACAAGTTAGCTATGCCCATTTACTGACATGAAGTATATTGCCTATGTCTAGTAACAATGTCTAACATCACTCAATATTCACTATATAGTGGGAATTTGCTATTCTGTGGTAATGTCTAAAAGAGTAGTGTACAAGAATGTACAGTGAACTTGTGCAATCCCACAATCCACTAAAATGTACTTTATAGAGTGGGAACATAGTCCATGTAGAGAGGGATAAATAATATATGTCTAGCTCGCTAATAGGCTAATTATGTATATTACTTAGAAGTTGTTTATATTAACGTGCTATGAGAACGTACATTAGTCTCTGTCTAATACATAAACAGAAACCCTACTCTTCTTTCAGAAATAATAAACTTTCTGAATTAGAGGCAAAACCACAATTTGCTACAGATGGTCAGTACAATTAGCTGTATGTATTACTGTAAGAAGGCAATTGTTAAATTCACAATAGACTGATAGCATGATGTTTCCAATAATGTTTATGTGATGGAAAATCACAGCTAAAGAGTGTACAAAATTGTTTCCTGGACTCCTGGACCCATTAGTTTGCTATATAATGTATGTGAATCTCCTGGGGGCGAACAGGGATCAGACTAATATTCTGAACATAGCGAATGACTGACAGTATGATGTAGGTGGTGAATTGCGCATGTATAGTTTCATCAATTCCTCCCAAAACCAGACTAAACTTCATTTAATTGCACCCAAGGAATATGATGCTGACCATATATGCCTCACCTGCTGCAGCAGTGTTATTGCAGAGTGATCCCAGGGATTATGTGGAAGATCGAGGGCTGGGCCACACCGCGTATCACCAGATTAGGGTGCCGACGTACGCTGTGGTCATGGCAGTCGGAGTCATGTGGCAGATGGTTTGCTTGCTTTCTGATGAGAGAAGAAGAGTAAGAAAAGATGAGATTTGACAAAGCAATAATGGAGAATCGCTTTTGCCCAAAAGCTGAGCTGTAATAATGAGTTTGGTTGGAGGAGGCCATTGTTTAGTGCTGGACTGACTTAAGAGCTTTGACTTGACCGGACCACACATGCCAATTCACAGAGAGAGTCAAAGATTAAGAGCTGAAGATTAAGATCTGAAGATTAAGAGCTGAAAATTAAGAAGCACTGAGATGGTCAATGTACGAAACGCATTCATACGTTTCAGCTAGAGCCAGCTTGTTACACTCCACTCATCTCAAATTCAATTGGATAATCGGATGCTTTATCTGATGGGAGATTAATGTCCAACCACTGGCACACATTATGGATCAAATTATGGACATGAGATGGTCTGAACTCATAATGGCCTGCTGTAGTTAATGTGAAGACAGAGGATGTAAAACATGAAAGCATCATAATCTTATGTCAACAGGAAAAATATGTTACTCAAGGTGTCATGGCAGCTCAACATAAAATTACAATTGACAAAAACAACCTTTATGTTAGCAAACACCTGCTGAAATGAGCTTCACTGCAGGTTGATGATCATTTGTTATGATGGCTACAGAGGAAAATAAGTATTTGAATACCCTGTGACTTTATGAAGTTATCCCACTTAGAAATCATGAAGGGGTCTGAAAATTTTGTCTTAGGTGCATGTCCACTGTGAGAGACATAATAAAAAAAATACAAAAATCACATTGTATGCGTTTTAGATAATTTATTGTTGTGTTATTGCTGCAAATAAATATTTGAATACCTGCCAATCAGCAAAAATTCTGGTCCTCAAAGACGTTAGTCCACCTCTAAAAAGTTAATTTCCATTCCACATATTATTCTAAATGAGAAGCACCTGTTTGAGGTCGTTAGCTGCATAAATACACCTGTCCACCCAACATAATCAGTAAGACTCCAACTACTAACATGGCTAAGGCCAAAGAGCTGTCCAAAGACACCACAGACAAAATTATAGACCTCTACAAGACTGGAAAGGGCTACGGGGCAATTGCCATGCAGCTTGGTGAAAAAGACCAACTGTTGGAGCAATTATGAGAAAATGGAAGAAGCTAAACATGACGGTCAATCTCCCTCAGACTTGGGCTCCATGCAAGATCTCATCTTGTGGCGTAGTTACGATCCTAAGAAAGGTCAGGAATCGGCCCAGAGCTACACAGGAGGAGCTGGTCAATGACCTGAAGAGAGCTGGCACCCCTGTTTCCAAGGTTACTGTGGGTAATACACTGAGACGTCATAGTTTAAGGTCCTGCATGGCACGGACGGTTCTCCTGCATAAATCAGCACATGTCCAGGCCCGTCTTAAGTTCGTCCATGACCATTTAAATGATCCAGAGGAGTCATGGGAGAAAGTTCTGTGGTCAGTTAGACCAAAATAGAACTTTTTGGTCTTAATTCCACTCACCGTGTTTGGAGGCCATAGAGAACCATCCCAAAAACACCATCTCTACTGTGAAGCATGGGGGTGGAAGCATCAGATTTTGGGTGTGTTTTTCTGCACATGGGACAGGACGACTGCACTGTATTAAGGAGAGGATGACCAGTGTATGCCATGTATTGCCCAGCCATGTATTGTGAGATTTTGGGGAACAACCTCATTCCCTCAGTTAGAACATTGAACATGTGTCTTGGCTGGGTCTTTCAACATGACAATGACCCAAAGCACACAGCCAGGATAACCAAGGAGTGGCTTCCTAAGAAGCATATCAAGGTTGTGGAGTGGCCTAGCCAGTCTCCAGACCTAAACCCTATAGAAAATCTTTGGAGGGAGCTCAAACTCCGTGTTTCTCAGCGACAGCCCAGAAACCTGGCTGATCTGGAGAACATCTGTGTGGACGAACGGGCCAATACCCCTGCTGCAGTGTGTGCAAACCTAGTAAAAAAACTTCAGGAAACGTTTGACCTCTGTAATTGCAAACAAAGGCTACTGTACCAAATATTAACTTTGATTTTCACAGGTGTTCAAAAAAATTATTTAAAAAAATCATACATTGTGATTTCTGGTGGACGTGCACCTAAGATGAACATTTCAGACCCCTCCTTGATTTCTAAGTGGGAGAACTTGCAAAGTCGCAGGGAGTTCAAATACTTATTTTCCTCACTGTATGTGCCCAGTACTATGAACAGCATACACAAGACTTCAGAAAACAGAGAAGCAGTCTGGTATAAGCAGCCTTCTGTGTTCATCTTAAGAATACACTCAGCCATTGTGGCTCAACTATTTGAGCAGGTAGTCCAATCAAACTATACTAAAATCATGCTGAGATTGGCTGGATGTCAGTTATTGCTGTTAAGAAGCTGTTGTAGAATATCTTATTTTAGCTCTAATAGGAATGTGCCGCCTTTCATTCCTGAATCATTCAGCAGGGAATTTAGTGGGACAATGGAGACCTTGATTAGGTCTTTTACGGGTTGAAGGGCATTATGTAGTGTTAACTGTGGGGTATCGTACGTTTGTTCTGTGTAATGGTAGCTATGAAGGACTAGTTGGAGGACATAGGACAAACTTTTAGGAAATCCAATGTCATACATTACATTTTACAGTGAAGTAATTGTGTTAAACAGCCTCTTGCCCAACTACCTTCTCAATGTTTGTTTGCCTCCAAAATAACCACCAGCCAAGTGCCCTGTGGTCAAAAACTAACCCATGATAAACATGGCTAAGGATGGCTGACAAACTGTGCACACCAGCTAATGGAGCTACACTTGTGTTGTATACTTATACAGTGAACATGTAAGTGTATGTAATATGTGGCCAGTGCGTGGAGGCACATTCCTGTTGTCCATTTGTACGATCAGGATTTAGTACAGGAGAGGTTAACATGACTCTTTTATGAGTGCCAGGTTGCCAGTAACTTTTACCCAAGTATTGCTGCCATGTCTGATACTGTGGGCTTGGTGCTCCCTGTGCAGTGTCTGTTAAATAAGGACCACTGCAGACTCCAGCCTTCATTACGCTCCCCTCTTAGTCACAGTAAAGGTCATTAATACACGGCTTAGATCTTGGATAAGAAACAGAAACCTGTAAGTGCATTAGCATAATGCATATTACTTAGCATTGCCTGTATATTGGAGTGAAGGCTTAGAATATTTCATCGGTACTTTACAAAACCTACTCACCTAAAAAGTAAAATGGGATCACGAGGAAGGCATTGAGTTATAATGGAATACTGGTTTCTTCTGGTTCATAGCACACTGAAATACCAAAGATGTTCAGTCCCTTTCAAATCCACGTTTTCGAACTACATGTGCAGTACATGTGTCATTTTCCTAAGAGGTTTGTGCAAAGGTCACTTTTATAGTATCTCCATAACCTGACTCATTAAGGTAGGGTTAAAATTTAAATCAAGATTTGGATACCCACAGAGTTGCAAATTAATTTACATTGTCATAAAAATATAAAAACCTTTTCAATAAGGATTATAACCCTGTCATAACTGTCATAACTGTAATAAATGAATAGTGTGCTTGCTAAATGCAATAAAAGTACTCAAAAGCTCAACCTCTGTGACCCCCCCTTACTTCCTATGCTTTTGGTCAGATAACAGTGTCCTTGAGAAAGTGCTCTTGGAATAATTTCCTCATTCCTGTGAACAAGAATTCTTGTGAACAAGAATGACACCAATTTACCAAAAGCAGTGATAAAAAGCAGTGATAATGCATCGCAAAATCCCACACAGTGAATTAACACACCAGCCACTAGAAATGTACCAGCCACTCAAAACATTGCAGATGGGGTCCATAGCACAGCAGTTGCATAGACAGCGATCTGAAATCATTCTGTAGCCTTTTCTCAGTGTTCCTGCTCACCATACTGCTGCTGGATAAATCTTTCCCATCAGCCCAGGCTGTGATGCTGACACATGTATACATAACAGCAATGCTACGGTGCTTGACGAGTTCAGTTCAACAACTCAACAATCATAATCATGTCACTACCACGTCAGTGTTGATTCTGTCAAGAGTGATTAAATAATAGAAAAATGTCCATTCACTAGTGGCGTTGAGGTCAAAACCTGACCAGTGATTAATAAGGCAGAGAGTGGCTGATGGCAACAATGGGGTTACAGTATTAACTATATCTTATATAGAAGCCAGTGAATGCTCAACATTCTCTTATGTAGAGAATTCAACATTCTGTGTGGGCCGTGTGGAGTTCATTTTGATCTGCTAACACTGGAAGATTGCATTTAAAATACCCGTCTAGTTGATCATTCTAAAGTTGAAGAGTCGGTATAACACTTGAGACGATCAGTCTTTGAAAGTAATGTGCAGGGCAGGTGAAGGTGTAACGTTTCAGACAAGTTATAGCTCTGATTCATGCTATTCAGACGGACTATAATAAAGGCTCTATTAAAGTGTTCATGCCTTTGTAGCAGATTGAGTCATTCCCTGAAACCATCGTTACTGGTGAGACTTCCCAGTAAATGCTCAGAATAAAGAATTTGTTCAAAATGGTGCCCGGACCTCACAGATCAAAGCAGACCTATTGGGGAGAAGGAACATGAAATTTGTCGTGGTAGGATCTCCACCTGGCCCAAGAGCTGGAGGCAGTGGTTATTTCTGGATCAAACCCGGTGGTTGCCATGTGTTTTCAGTCCTGCCTCAGAGGCTCGTTCCCACGGTGATGCCAATCCAGCGGCCCAGACCACCTGTTGAGATGACTGATTCGTTGCACAGGATGTGACATTGATGAACCGGTGAGATGCTGCAAACCACTACATGATGCCTCCACGTAGGCCACTGTCAACCTACCGGACACTGAAATGAGGGAATATTTCAGTGATGTGATGGTTTTTTATCATGAGAGCACTCATAGCTGCAGATTATGGACTGAAGGTCTCGCACCGTGTGATTTTGGTTTTGGTCTGTTTAGTTCATCTCTGAGAGAAATGCAGAAATTAACTTTACAGGCCTAAAAGTGTGTGTCCATGTTATCCTGAAATGAAAACAGGAATTAGCCAACCCATCAGGAAGACGTTTGGTACACAAAAATATATTCAAATGTTTATACTTTTATATATATAATTTTAAAGTAACTGAGCATCCTATCATCTCTGGATCAGGTTTCCTGTATATACTCAGAAATCTGATGAAAATAAATGATCCAATAAGTGTTATCAAGTACAAGGCTCAGGAAGTTCTTTACATATCCGATAATGGCTACAACAGAAAGCTTCTTAGATACTGATCAATTTGCTGCCCAAACTGTGGTGTTGGCACAGATATCGTTTCATGAAGATATGTGACGTGCTGTGCAGCGGGATCAAGAACATGCTATTAAAATCCATTACTCTTTCCTGACACAGTACAGAAAGAGGTCCCTATGGATTTAATGAAGATATGCAGAAACGTAATCTACCCCTATGCACCCCAGAGAGTCTGAGATAATAGCTACTGGCCCATTTGGATAGAACACAAGGAATCTGGAAAGAACACAAAATGTCAACTGTCAAAACTGTCAACTGGCTCTAGCTTTGAGAATCTATCCACATTGAAAATGGAGAATGCTCTCCAGAACTGAATTCACTGGGATCTGATTACAGGAGCCATATCCTGGATGATCCACACTGAGGCGATTATTTCAAAATGGGGCCTAAACAAATTGCTCTGAAATGTTCACAGGACTTGACATCAAAAGGACAAAATGAAGCAAGATTCTCTCTCTCTCTCTCTCTCACTCTCTCACTCTCTCAGCTCTGACAGTTCTTGACATGCAAAGTGAGTGTAAAAACAATATAATCAAAAGATTCTGCTTTGCAAAACTCAGCTTCCAAACTATTTTAACATGTTTTATGTGTAATTTCATTTTTATATTATAATGCAACATCATTATTAAAACCCTGTCCATATTGCTTTCTTCGCTAAAATAAACCTTCTTTCTAATCCATCTCTGTCCACTGAAATAAGTTCAGATTTCTACCACTGATCCCCATTACCTCTGTCCATTTAGCAGCTGTTCCATCCTGGTCTATGGCAAAAGCCAGCTGGAGACCCCACTGGCCATGTGAAACCCACCAATCATATTCAACTATACTGCAAACTGAGAAGTGCACAGAAACAGACGGTGGACCAGGCCTGTGGAGAGATAGGGGCAGTGGCCTTGCATTGGCCAAACAAAGCTAGCTCATCAGCTGGCCCTCCCTGTTGGGATCGCTGGCGAAGGAGTGTCCCCGGTCACAGCACGGAGGCCGGGGCCAGGGGCCGCGTGGCCACGCGACAGAGCGCGGCCCTCCACACGGGAAGAAGAAGGACAGCTGCTGGACTCCCTCTTGGGAATCAGCCTGGGTCACGCTCCCCGTCTGGCAAGAGGGCCACAGAGACGAGGAAGATGAGGGACGATGGTGAGGAAGGGTGCATCGCTCTCCTGTAGCCGTCACGCTGGCTGCAGTGGTGTTTCCAAGGCAGCAGAGCGAGGCGAGGCGGGGACAGTGTACAGAACGCCGCTGCTCCATGAATATAAATCAATGGCGACGCAGCCCAAAGTGACCCCCCCCCCCCCCCCCCCCCCCCCCGCGACTTTAAATGCCACTCCTACCAGGCGGAGTATACAGACAGCGACTACCTTTGAGGCAGCTGACGAATGGAGGCGTCAAGCACCTGCCCTTATCGTGGTGCCATGAACCCGGGCGCGCGCCACGGAGCGCCAGGCTGCACGCGGGAGAGAGAGACGCGCGTGCCGGGGCGCTACAGCAGCCTAGCGCAAATATGTGCGAAACAGCAGGGCGTTCCATTATTTTCAGTCAAGTCCCATGCTGAGCTCCGAAACCACTGGGAAAATGGAAATTCTTCTTCATGTTCATTTGGTTTCCTCCTTCTTCTCAATTTCATCAGAACACGTCGATTGGAGGCAATGAGGGTGTTTACATAAGAGCACAAGGACAAATTAGGAACTGAAACTTGCATTTGTCATGTCCTCCACTACCCGTAAGAGCGGGAAGGGGGGGGGGGGGGGCATAGACGGAGTAATGGACGTCCATCGTCGTATGACGTACAAGTGAAATAATATGTTGCCACAACTGCAGCAGGGCTGTTCAGATTACACAGCTGGAGGGCCTTTTTGATGAAATACTGCACTTTAATTTCATGTGCATATCGCACACGTCCGCGACCTGTATTTCTATACAACGTGAGACAAGTAGGCTGAATGTGTGCCAGTCACTGCTAGTGGCTTCAACCAGCCTTCAACAGCAGCAGAGCAGTTCACCTGAAATCCAGCCACACATCACCTCTTCCGGCACTGTGGGCTAATTAGTTACCAAATGAGGTTTCATGGTGTAGATAAAGCCTGTCTGTGAGCCTAAATTGGATATGAGGTCAATAGTCAGAACTTTCCTGTGTGTGACAAGTTGAGGTCAGATATCTTGACGAATAGCCTGAATGTATTCATGAAACTAGAGGAAGTGTTGAATGTATTAATGGAAGCCTTTGTTTATTTGGCTACATCAAGTGAAACTGCTTGAGAGAGAGAGAGAGAGAGAGAGAGAGAGAGAGAGAGAGAGAGAGAGAGAGAGAGAGAGAGAGAGAGAGAGAGAGAGAGAGAGAGTTGCTCTTTCAACACTTGTGAATGCAGTGTTTCAGTCAGACTTGGAAAGAGGTGAGAAGACATTTTTTCTTGACAGAAGACAATCCTTTGTGACCATTTAAAGACAATACAAGATATTTTCCAGATGACAACTTCCAGAGTACAGATAATTCTTCCAGCAGGGATTTCAGTCTAGAAGATCTGTCACCAAAATCATTACCTGCAAAATCTTTGGACAGTTCTCATATGACACGTACCAAAACTGCACGAATATGAAGCACTATATGACACAATGAAAACGTCCGTTTGCAGTGAAAGATGTTTTTTCCTCACTTTGATCATGCTGCCCTCTGGTGGTGATGTTCAGGTAATGCACAGCACTTACACTGGAACTAAATTTGCTGCTGATGGTATATTTGGGACTACACTTGAGACCTTTGAAACCATACTCTCTGTACTTCCTTCATTTCCTTCATACATGTTTCACCCTCAATTATCTGTTGCTATGCTAATGCAATTGGCATGTTACAAAATATTTATGTCATTTTCATATGAATACCAAATTACATCTTAGCACACCAACCAACAAAATCCTAGCTGCAGTCCTGCTAAAATACCACCTCTCAGTGACAAGCTGGAATACCTCTCACAGAAAGGCAGTAATGAACCACAAACGGGGCTGACTTGTTTAATGACCGGGCAATCAGCAGGATTTGGGGTCTGTTTGGCAATCCGAAACCCACACAGAGATAAGCCAAGATTCCTGGAGGAAGAACCACGGTGCTGGGGAGTGAGAACAGGTCTGGGATCAGTCTGGGACAGTCCAGGATGCGCTTACCATACCGTTCCCATCTGACGTGCTACAAATCCGCCCAGGCAGGTTTGCGTTGTCATGCCATGGAATTAATTCACACAGCAAGGATGTCTTGAGTGTTCAGTAATCAATATCTGGCTTCCTTAGAACAACACCGAGAGCAAGAGAGGAAAGAGAGGCTTGCAGTCACTGGATACTTTGTTTATTTTCTGAAACTGTAGATTTTAACAATCTAAAAATGTGATTACAAATTAAGAAAAACAAAAATATTTGCCTAGACATCTTGAATAACCATACTGGAAAAAAACTGTAACAGTTTTCACCACCAGACATAATAATAATTAGATATTTAAATATAAAATCTTACTAAAAGGATAAAAAGTACATCTTTAACAAATCCTTAACTCCATTAATAAAGATGTTTGATATGAAATAAATAATAAGGAATGCAACCTTACCTCTCAACACGCTACAATGATAGAATGTAACACAGAAAGACATATTCCTAAAGTGGGAGAGGTTCGGTAAACATGGCATTTGTGTGACAGAACGTCTCACTCAAACGACATAGTGTTCGCATTACAGCTTTAGTTGGCACACCTGATGTTCCCATAACAGCCTGGACCTTGAGCACTTAGGCAGTTTCTTTGGAATTAGCTCGATTTCCACATGTACAGCTCTTAAAATGTGACCTTCATCCAGGTTTAGTCATATATACTAAAAATCCTGTTTAACAGCACAAGTAATTTAAATATATTTCATAAATTTAAAAAGATATATATATATATTTTATCTTCGAATGATTGCACCATTTTCTTAATGGAGATATTTAAAAGGCTAATTTAAGCCCCTCCCCCTCGCATGAAGGACACCGACATGCTGCACGCAGAACTCCCATTACAAATCAGTCTGACTGCAGCACATGGGGGATGTGAACGTCTTTCACTTAAGTAACTGTGACTCAAAACATTTTATTACATTATTAAATATAGCCAAAATAAATAGTTTTGCTCTGTAATATATAGTAGGCCTTAATCTGGGTGTTTTTGTATAAATATCTTTTCCATATATAGAAAAAGTCTTCCTGCACTTAAGATCAGTAAACGTCTTTTCTTGGGTTTGATTGTCCAGGAAAAATAAGGACATGCCCTGAGACGCATCAATTTAAGGGAGTATTCCCTTCAAACACAAGTACTGTGCAATACACAAACAATAATTGATTGACAGCAATCACTCTTCTGAACTTTATATCTTTGGTGAATTCTCATTTTTACAGAACTGAAAAAGGCACCAAAATGCAGATCACAACTCTCCACTTGTTACAAAATGAGCAAAATACCATGCTCAACTAGAATAAAACCTGACATTATGTTAAGGGACGAGTACTTGACTGCTCAATGTAGTTAAGTGGAGCTCAAAAGAACATTTCAGAAAGCAGTGTCACAGTCACCGTTCTGTGACGGCAGGCTTTGGCCGTAATGGACGGCATCTCCGACAGTGTGAAAAACGATCTCTCCGTTTCCCGTTGCCGGGTCGTAGTAGCCACCTCTCCGCAGGGATTCCATCGCAGAGGTGTTGCACTGTGCCAAGAGCAGCCTCACACCCATCTCCTGAAAATCTTTACGAACCTCCTTCAGCGCGCCGACGCCCGCCGTGTCCAGAAACAGCACTGGGCAGCAGTCTATGACCAGGGTGTGAAAGGGAGGAGCGTTTGGCAGGAACTTACCATTGGACTCTTGGGAGTCTTGCTCCGCCCCCTTCCTCTTCTCTTCCTGCTTCTTCCTGGCCTTCTCCAGCCTCTTGCGTTGGGCTTTCTCCTTCACCGGGTCCAGGCCCGTGTTGCGGTACAGGGACTTCTTAAACAGGGTCTGGTTGGCATAGTAGATGGGGGCCTCGTAGCGGAAGACGGCCACACCGGGCAGCGTCTGGAGGCCCTTGTATGCCACCAGCTCCTTGAAGATGTCACGCTCAGCGCTCTGGCCCAGCTGGAGGGCCTGGGCCCGTTGCGTACGGCCTAGCACGCAGAAGGCACTGGCCAGCACCCCGAGAAGCAGGCCCAGCTCCGTGTTCAGCAGTGCCGACGCGGCCATGGTCAGGAGCCAGATGCTGGCGTCCACGCGGTTGGCACGCCACATCCGGGGGACGTCACAGAACTTGCGCAGCGCCCCCCGCAGGTTCACCAAGATGATGACAGCCAGGACACACCTGATATATAGGAAACAGAGAGGACAAGCAAAAGATGCAAAAAGCTGAAACCATCATCAAAATCTTAGCAACATTTAATTTTAGTAATGTTAAAGTTAATGAACATTTTTTTCTGACAATCTAAGAAAGCAGCGCATCAAAACCTTTTAAAATGATACCACCACCGGTTTAATAAGAAATGTTTCTCTTCCTGTTTGCTTTCTTCTACCGATGCATTTATACCACGTTCACGCACTTCTGCAGGGAGTAGAAGAATGGAGCGATGACGAGGAGAACCAGCAGCAGCACCAGCGCCGTCACCAGGCTGGACATCTGGGTCTGGCAGCCGGTGGACTCCTTCACCAGGGTCTTGGTCAGGGCCGCGCTGGTGACGAAGCAGCGGAAGAAAGACGGGACGATGTTGCAGAAGCCGATGGCGTACATCTCCTGGTTGGGGTCGACCACGTAGCCGTGCTTCTTGGCGAACATCTCGGACAGCGACACCGTGATGGCGAAGCCAATGATGGCTATGGAGAAGGCGTCGACCGCGATGCTGGGGATGAGCGACCAGACGGGGAGCTGAGGGGGCATGAACCCCGTGGGAATGTTCCCCGACACGGACGAGTCGTATTTTTCGTTGAAGCGGCCGAAGTGCGAGGCCAGCGTGGCGGCCACGACCACGAAGAGCTCGAAGGGGACGGGCGCCTTGAGCTTGGACTTGAAGCGCTCGTTCAGCTCTTTGGCGGGCACGAGCACGAGGAGGCACAGGACGCTGGTGACCAGGTCGCACATGTTGGTTTGGTCGAGGCTCCTCAGTAGGCCGATCCAAGTCTTGATCAGCGAGCCCCATCCCTGCACACGAGGCAGTTTCAGGCCCAGAAGGTACTTCAGCTGAGAGGTGAGGATGGTAAGGGAGGCACCAGTGGCGAAACCGCTCAGCAGAGAGTCCGAGAGGAACACTGAGACAAAGCCAACCTGGAGGAGACCCATTAACACCTGAAACCACAGGAACACAGTTCTCCTTTACATTACAGCCTGAACCACACCGGTTCACTGGTTTGGCACCAAACTTGTAAACTACACCTCTACACTCACTGCTGTGGTTGTACAGCCGGTCTGTGGACCTTCTGTTGCTATGCATGGTTTGTGTTAGCCATCCTCTCGCACTCTGTCACTGGGCAGTTTCTAAATCACAAGACCATTGCTGGCTGAATATATCTGAGTGGCGGGTCACTTTTGTTTCAGCAATGGCATTAAAAAAAAACAGAAAGAAAGAAAGAAAGGAAAAGACAGCAGCAGCAATATGGCTGTGCCTGATAAAGACAGCGCCCACACCCATGCCAGCGCCATGTCAGTGTTAATGATCAGAACCTGAGCAGTGAGTGGGCAGCTGAGGATGTCCGAGTGTAACCACACAGGGCAGTGGGAGGCCACTTATAAACGCATCAGAAATGTGGCCGAACCTAATTAAGTGTCCAGGGAGCACAGGCATGAGGGAGATGTTTCTAATTAAGTCTCTAGGGTGATTATACTGAGAAAGATTATAGTGAGCAAACACTATTATTAATTTTATTCTTTATTTGGTACACCTACTCTACAGCTGTAGCCATTTAGGGTACCAATCATTTGTGTAAATTCTTTTCTAAGTTTGTTGACTGACAGCTTGTCATGTTATCAGCACAATTGCATGCCGTGTTCCTAAGTGACCCCCGTCATGAACAGCCCATTTTGAAATCAGGGAGGAGCAGATCTTGATACTTTATGAAAAAACACATATACTGTCTATCACTTTAGGTTCCATTCAAAAACAGTTGCACAAACAGTATTCACAAATGAATGTATGAGATTCAAGCATATTGCCAGCATGCAGCAAACACCTGACCAAAAACTCAAACACTCCAAACCTGCGTACACAGCAGTGCGAGATAGCGGACTTCACCCAGCCACAGTGGTGCCAGCGTGGACAACACAACTTACAGCTGACTACAGTCAGCGGCAGCCTGCAAGGTATAGCTATAAAGTAGCTGTATTTAAAAGTCATCCCTTATTGTCTAGAACATTATATATTTTTGGCATTATTTATTAATCATTTGGCATAAATACTGCTAAAATGGAAAAATAAAACACTTTGGAGCCTCAAGGCAACGTCATACCTGGAAGACTCCTGCTGTGAAGGTAACAGTGGACCCCACAATAATGGCGTAACAGCTGCGATCACATGCTAGGATGGTTCTGTTCTCCAGGACGGTCTGATTGCTTTGGCTGTCCAGGACGTATCCGGCCACGGCCAGCTCCCGCTCCACCACCTGGCCCACCATCAGACACAGCACCCCGAAGATGCCCACCGAGATGTGGCGAGACGTGCCCAGGAAGGCGTAGATGATGCAGGAGAAGAAGGACGTGTAGAGGCCGTAGATGGGGTCCTGGGCGGCCAGCAGGGAGTAGGCGATGGCCTGGGGCGCCAACAAGATGCCGACGATCACGCCCGACATCACGTCACCCAACAGCCAGTCCTTGACCCGATACCGCGGCAGCCACTTCAGAATGGGGACGAAGTCGAGGAGCAGAGCGGAGGCCCGAGCCGGGCTACAGGAGCAACGTTTCTTCAGCTTACGGCTCAGCGCGGCCCCCAGGGGTTCCTCCTCCTTCGAGCGCTCCTCGAGGACGAGGGGGACGTGAAGGTCCCCTTCAGGTCCGGGTGTTTCGCCAGCCACATTGTTGTCACCAGCAGACATCACGCAGTGATCCAGAGCTCTCCCTTAGAACACTGCACACAGATGGACACATCTTTTAATAAGGCCACGGAGGACCGTGATGCAAGCCTGAATGTTAAACATCAGTTTGACAAATTAAGACATCAAGACAAAGAAGTAGGCAGGTGTGCTTATGAGTCTGTGGGAAACGGGAATGCAATATTGACTTTTAATTCGAAGATAAGAATTTTATCATGGTCCAACAATTCATTAGGGCAAGCCCTAGACATTCAATATTTGTTACACAGCACCACAATCATTGATTCATAGATCACTTTATCTCAGCGTGCCTTGCCTCACCTGATGTTAGAAGGTTCGAACAGCTAGGTGCCTTTTGACATCTAGAGCTCAAATACTAAATTTGATATTACTAAGCAAAACAACCCATCATCTTACAATCACTGTAATTCAACCATAAATGTTGAGTCATAGCCTTGTTTTTTCCATTATCTCACTAATCGTTTGACAGGTTTGAGAATTACCAAACCTAACCAACAGACAAATAAATTTAAATGTTCTAATCAGAGAAAGAGCACTACATAAACAGAAGCACATTAAGCAAAACTGTGAAGTACCTTTCACCTTTTGGACTGGTGGTGATATGCAAGAACATATGAAGGCCGTGGCCACACACAGTTTCTAGTTCGTGATGAGGCGCAGCAGCTAAGGCACAACTCTAAGTCAGTCTCAGTAAACCCACTCCCTCAAAAAGCAACAAAGAGTGCTCTGTGGACGCGCCCCTACGCCTCAGCTCCAGGACGGCCCGGCTTCCGGACATCTTTACCGAGCTTCTGACTAACAAATACATGAAATGGTACCTTGCATAGTACCACGTAAAAGTCATTCAAACTGTACTACACTTTATTAGGAAAACAGGAAATCAATGGAAAATATTTTCAACGACATATGCTGACAGCAATAATACTCTGTTGTAATTAATCTACTGATTAACACCTTTTCAAAAAAAGGTTCTAATCAAATATCTTGTTCGACACCTGCAGAAAGGAGAGGCATACTCAAACTGGGGGGATTTAGTAATTAAGTAAACAAATAGCGCATAAAGCGATGCATGATTAACTGTAACCCAAGTTCCCTTTCCTGGTTCAGTCTACAATTACCAAACTGAAATATAACCATGGCTCCAGGCTCCAGCAAGTAATTGCAAAACTAGTTTTATTTCGTGAAAATAGTTTCACTTCAATTTAGAATGACAACATACTCAATCAGGAAATTACAAAATAATGTTACAGGTAAAATAAATGGACTGACTTGTATGTAATATGCGTTATATGTTTGGAGTTCATGAATGGGGACTATTGATGAAAATTCTGCAATCTGCAGCCTACATGTATGTTACTGGACAAAGCAGGAATCAGAAATGGGGCAGACACACAGTTATAGTAGTCAGTGATTGGCTACATCTCACTGTAGTAAAGACAGAGGTCAGAAACCACACCCATCTCCAAACCTGCATCTTCTAGGTGCCAAATGCAGGCTCTGACCACCAGACCAAAGACGCAGCTCTCCCGCCTGCCAGCCAGAACACACCTCCTGGATAACAGCCCCACTGCCCTCTCCATCAGGGGAATGGATTATGCAGGATGTTTATGTAGGAAATATAGAAAATATGTAACGGAGTACAACAAAACGGAGTCAAATATCATCAATAAATCCGCTTCATCTGTCTTATTTTCTGTAGAACATCTGATGTGTAAAATAGCTGGAAACCATGATGCTAGAAGTGACTTCACCAGTGGTGCAATATAGTAATGCACATATGTGGACATCCTGTCAGTAAGGTCACCAGGGCTTCTCTTTGAGATAATAACGTAAAGTCTAAGAGGCCTGTGTGAGTCTGTGGGCTCTTACTGAACGCTGCAGTGGGACCGGCTCCTGGTGGCCTAAGGGTCAGTGTACAAGCTTCAAATGGAACATTCTGGAACATTCCATTAGCAGGCATCTTAAACACTGTCACTTTGGTTTTGGTAGAACATACTATGTTTTGGGTAAGATTGTTTTTGAGAGATGAAAGCCTCCTTGTGAGTCTGTGTGTTGTCTCTACCAAGGTCAGAGCGGTGCAGAATTCTATCTTATGTTTTAGGTGTTTAGCGGAGTTGGTCATCATAAGTACTTATTTATTAAGTAAATAATCATACAAATCATACAATGGGACATCATAGGTAATTTTGCATAATTATGGCTTTTAATTTGCATATACTGACCTATATATTATTTGAGTATAATGATGGAGATTTCAACATTTTTTTGTTCGTTGTATATTTTGGGCATTCTCTTGAAAGTGTGTTGGTAACTGTCTGCACATGGACAATAATAAAGGACATGGACATCTCTTCAACCAATCTTTGGGTCTGCGACATTTTTGTATACGTTTGTAAACTACAGTACGGGTATATGGAGGGATTTAAGCAGAACACATTTTGGGGTATAGAATGTATAGTGGGTAGAAAACAAGCGTTTCTTTATATTGAAAGTCATATTCTGGTGCAGTTATCTCCGCTTAATGAAGAAATGTGTGATACGAGTTTATGTTTAATCATGAGTGTAGTATTTAAATAAATCCTGTATGTGCTAAATGTTGAATGGCACTACCGACAGAACTGACCGAAACACGTCACAACAAAAAGAAATTTGTTTAGGCAGCAATAACCTGCCACATGTTTGTACTGAACAAACAGTCTTACATGTTTACTTTGCATTGTGAATATAAAGAGCCAAACGAACCAAAAGTATCCAAAAGTTCACGAGGTAAAAAGAAAACGAATACATATATATGTATATGTATATATTAATGAATGGATAAAAAAAATTATTTCAGTTTTAAATGACAACATGCAGAATCAGGAAATTATAATTTACATAAAAATGATGAGAGATCAAAAATAAACTGACCGGCTGCAAAGTGCCTTGCTCCTGTTTCATGAATGAGGACCATTGATGTGAAGTCTAACGTACAGCGAGTTAACGCACACGGTTATTTACTTTACAGGATACGTACACGTTACCCAAAAAAGCGGAATGAGAAAAGGCAGGAACTCACAGAACATTAGCTAGAGCCAAAGTCTGGCTGCTACTCACCTCTTAATGTCTACGGAGTCAGTTTGCTACTTTCGTCATTCAAATAACCGCAAAAAAGTGTCCGCTCTCAGCCGGGATTAGATTTAGTGACACTACTAACTTCATGCAACAGTAGAGACCTCTCATGATCACTGTGATTGTAGCAACACTTGGCCACAATTACGAATCAATTCATGTCAAAATAAAAGTCTATATTGAACAACTTTATAAGTAGGCTATACATTCCATTTTAAAAAAGGAACCAAAACATACAGAAAGTATACAAAATACATATTTTATGCATTTTATAAATATTAATTATTAATATTAGACCACCACAAAATTTTATTTCTGAAATGTACATTTTATTACATTAAGAATGTACTTACATACCAGTCATACGTAAAAATCTAAGTGATTGCCTATTTTTCAAAGGACACAGTGTCCAATATAAATAACTTTATAGAGTCAATACTCAAAACAGCAAAACAGACCATGAGCAAAGTTTGTCCCGTCTACAATTTACAGTGTTGCTTATTTGAGTTTACAGATTTTGTTTTCTAGCTTATATTTTGCCAGTTTCAGTGCTCAATTCACTGTACTCCACCCTTGAATTCACTGTCACATTAACTTGTCATGTGGCTCAGGCTTTTACTTATATTTAAATATTAATTGATCAATAATTTAAAAATAAACATGTTCTTTTGAATTATTGATTTTTTTCAGTCTCGTTTGTTTCTTCTTCTAGTTCTACTGTTTTATAACATTACATATGAGTAATTGTGAATTATGGATACCTCTCAGGATACATTTTTTTGACTTTCAAGTTAATGCTGTATTGTATTAAATGGTTCTCTAATATCACAGACTGGAAACAGACACTGTCAGATAAGAATAAATAAATTGGTTTTATTTGAACGAGGATAATCCAGAGCCATAGTCATAGAACATGGGATGGTCAGTAGGCAGAGAGTCCGGGGCACATTAATCTAGATACCAGTCGAATAAACTGAGCAGACCATAGGAGGATGAAGCAAAGACAACAATACAGTAGAGGACAGTAACCAGTAAGACAGACCAAGAGCACAAGAACATGCAGCACACATGAACTAAACATGGCAATACCACACAAACACCTGAAACAGGTTTAAATAGGAGAATTAAGAAAGACTGGTGTGTATAATTAATAATCAGGAGAGGAGCAGCAAATGAGGCTGAGCTGATTGTTGGAGCTGGATGAAATGACAAATGGGCTGCATAGCAGGTGTATGCTGGGAAATGTAGTCATGGAGTGTGAGGGGTTCATGGTTGTTATTATGATTAATGTTATTTGTCATGTCTTATTGTTTTTGATAGGACATTTCCTGAATAATGTAGAAAAGGTTTTCCTGTTGCTCTCTGTGAAACATTGAGTGGATATCTAGTGTTATTCAGATGGTCCAGCAGGGTATGTTATCTGGTATGCAGTGTCAGGGATACAAGGACCAAATATGTTTTATGGACTAGCTCACACAGTCACTTTACTGCACGCAAAAGTATAAGGTACACAATTATTTATGATCTTCGATTATCTACATTGTGCTAGAAGATTTTAACTAAGATAAATAAACTACAAACAAGTCTGCTTTAACAAAATCCCTATGCCCATATCCCTAATGCCAAATATTCATGTAAACAAATGAATTCACTTTTTTTTTATTCCCCATTGATATGGATGTTAATGTAGACTATTTCTAATACCAATTAAATTCATAATCCAAGTTATAATTAGATACAAGATTAGCCTCATTAAAGCAATCCTGATAATCCTCCACTCTTTCTCAGCAGTCCACAGCCTAAGTGCAGAAGACAGCACAAACCACTGAGGTGTGCGCAGGTGCAGTCCTGTGGGACATTTAATAAGCACACACTTCTTCTTCTAAATGGCTGTAGTGGACCAGGATGTGGCCGAAAAGTTTTTGGACAGCAATCCGGCCTTCGCCAAGCAATACTATGACTCTCACTTCCGCGCACAGGTCATCTCGAATCTGCTGTCCACTAGCAAGAAGACAGAGGTGGACACCGGTTCCTACCATGAGCTGAACTCGGTGGAGCAAAGCGAGGTCATCTTTGACATGGTGCGGGACCTGCAGGAACACTTGCAGATGGAGCGGGCCGTGTTCAACCTCATGCGCCACCTGAGCTTCATCCTGCGCGCCGACCGCATGAGCCTCTTCATGTACCGGCAGCGGAACGGCATAGCCGAGCTGGCCACGCGCCTCTTCAACGTCCACAAGGACGCCGCGCTGGACGACTGCCTCGTGCCTCCAGACAGTGAGATCGTCTACCCTCTGGACCAAGGCATCGTGGGACACGTGGCGTGCGTGAAGAAGACAGTAAATGTGTCTGATGTAACACAGGTTCGTCAACCTCTCTCGTACCTTGACAAGAAGCGTGTTTTTCAAATGTGCAAAGCCTAGAAGAAGATATAAGATATAGTGAAGGCCCACTCTGCATGGTATGTAGGTGAGGAACTATGCCGTTCTTGCTGTACAAAATATTAGTTATACCTAAGCAGAGCAGTAGAGGGCACTGCAGGACTGCAAATTCCCATAAGATTCTGGTACACACTGCTATCAGGCTGAAGAGCCATAATATCATTTGCAAACAATCTACCATTTTTGTGCATTAAAAAAATAACAATATTGGTTTTGTACATTCACAGATCAACCATTTGCCAGGTACATATGATGCAACACTGCATTTATATGAACTGAAATGATTGTTAGCGTTAGTTTGAGAATTGTATTTATTTTGTCATGATCAGATCATATTGTGTATTTAAAAGATCACACAGGGAACAGAAGGAAGGATGTGAATGCTATTCCCAGGACCGGCCCATAAATTCCACCTTAATCACACTGATTTATTCTAAAGCACCTAGCCAGATGTGCATGACAGTGGTAAAAGGCATAAAATTCACCTCTCTATTTGATTAACAAGGCACAATCACTTTTGTGAGAAGCACAATGTCACCCTTCCTCTGCATGCAAAACCAGACTACTCATCATGCAAAACGTTTTTCTCTGTTGAACATGACCACTCCAGAGCACATAATCACTTGCAACAAATTGGCTTCCTTTATCTTTGTCGATGGCATTGTGTGACCGAAATCCAGAAGTCCCTGGAAGGCAGCCGTCTAACACTCTGGAAGGCAGCTGTTTCAACACCTCTGTCATCTCCCTTACAAATGACTGTATGGCTTCACCGCACTAGTGCCATAGGATTCTAGAGTGGGGTTTTACAAGCTCACTGTCCTTTGCCTCTGACTGTGGGTGTTACTGTATGCAGGAATAAACTGAGATAATCTCATTTGAATTAGAGCAATCCAGGATTAAATCTAAAGGTCAGAGCCTAAAGCCATGTTCTCCACGTCAGCAGAAAAGCAACCTCTTACTTCTCAGCTCATTCATACTTTATTTTTCAACATAATCTCAAGTCTGCATAATGTGCAAGACATTACCTAAATATCTATTCCAATTAAGGGGAAAAAACAATTGTTATTACCTGCTCAGAAGTGACTGTGTGGGTGAGAAGTCCCAGTTCCCAAAGGTGTAAGGTGTGCAAAACAACCAGGGGAACTTTAAACCCAGACAGTTTTTTTTGTTTATAATGGAAAAGGTCAGACCCCTAGAAAATGTGAACAAACCAGATCCATGTAAACTATTTATGATGTGACAAGAAACTCTCATACAGTTTGGATCAGCACCCCCTCAGAAGTGATGCAACGTACTTCCTAAAGAGTTCTGACACTGTCTCCCTTCCCTCAGTGTTCCCACTTCAGTGACTTTGTGGACACACTGACAGAGTACCAAACCAGAAATGTGCTGGCCACTCCCATCATGAATGGCAAGGACATGGTGGCTGTCATCATGGCCGTGAACAAGATTGACGGCCCCAGTTTCACCGCACAGGATGAAGAGGTGTCTCCTCTCTCTCTCTCTCTCTCTCTCTCTCTCTCTCTCTCTCTCTCTCTCTCTCTCTCTCTCTCTTTCATCCTATGTCAGTTTTTTTTGATAATGTACATCATACTGTCTTTCTCCATCTAACACATAAAATACTGAAGGATCTGAATAAACACTACCATTCATCGCATTTCTGTGTCTGTTTTCTGACCATATTAGTCAGTTAACCTGTAATAAATATCTATTTTGGCAGACGTTGCAGAAATACCTGAACTTTGCCAATCTTGTTCTGCGAGTGTTTCACCTCAGTTACTTGCACAGCTGTGAAACCAGGAGAGGACAGGTGAGATGGCGGAAAACCAGGCTGTTTTTTCATTAGGTGCTGTAACACTGCGTTGGCTCTGGTCTGCTGAGATGGTTGCCTTTACCTCTGCTTCACAGGTTTTGCTTTGGTCTGCCAGCAAAGTGTTTGAGGAGCTGACGGACATTGAGAGACAGTTCCACAAGGCGCTGTACACGGTGCGCGCATTCCTCAACTGTGACCGTTACTCTGTGGGCCTGCTTGACATGACCAAAACAAAGGTGATTTTTTCGAGATACATTCATGTCGCTGCTTGGCCTGGTTTTACACTCTCTTTTTTAATCTTTCCAGTGGACGATGAGCACCTTCAAACGGTCGAAATGTCAAACACGTGTGTTTACAAAAAAGATTTTGACATTAAAACAAAAACAAACGCACTGAGACGGGATTGTCTCTAGATGAAAGAGCATTTTGTTCAGTGTCCTCACCGAGGGGAGTCTGAAGCCTCCCAAAGTCTTAACAGCGTAACAAAAAGTACTGAAAGAGTATATCCCCCTGAAGAATTGCACATCATTAACTATCCACTTCACAAAAACATCTCTTCCAATGCCTCTAGGAGTTCTTTGACCTTTGGCCTGTTCTGATGGGTGAAGTACCTCCATATTCAGGACCAAAGACTCCTGATGGAAGAGTGAGTGTCATCAAATAAACTTTTTGCTAACCTCTACACATTTAGCATTTAAAACCAGCATTCTCGGTCACAAATATGACCTGTGCTGCTTTAGGTTCTGTTTCTTTTTTCCCTCCCATCAGGAAATCAACTTCTACAAAGTGATCGATTACATATTGCATGGAAAGGAGGACATTAAAGTGATCCCGTAAGTTCAGGTTCTGATCTTCTTCTCAGCATTTGATTGCCTGGCTTTTCATTATGACTTTAGAACGAAACACGAAACGAAACACTGGTTTTCACCAAGGGAATCATAATGAGACATAACACACCAATATTTTTTGACATTTTTTTATGTAATCCTGTCAGAGGATATCCTTATGCCAACATGCTGCTTCAGTATTAAAAGCATTTAGGCCACAAGATGCCATGTGTATATGCTCCGTCACGTCTGGTAAATGAGGTGCGTTTGCTGCGTTCTGTAGGAGCCCTCCTGCTGACCACTGGGCTCTGGTCAGTGGACTCCCCACCTACGTAGCTGAAAATGGCTTGGTGAGAATCTGCAGTATTCGCAGACACTTCAGTCATTGACGTCACCTGGAGCGCGACGCCGTTACGGGGGACTGTACAGCTCTCGTGTGCACAGTGATGGGAAATGAAATGTGAATTCAATGACGGGGAGCTGGAATTGTGGGGTGACAGTAATGAATGAAAGCGAGCTGTGTGCTCCCCTCCCCTCTGTCTGCATTACAGATCTGTAACATCATGAATGCTGCACAGGATGAATACTTTGAATTTCAAGTAAGCTCTGCTTTTCTGTATTCTGTCGGTAATCATGAAAAGATCAAACACTGCTTGGATCTTAATCATGAAATAGAGAGCAACCGTGCTCTTGGTTAGTGGCCTTACTATAAAAATACTACTATTACTACTACTACTACTACTATTATTATTAGTAGTTGTATTAGTATTATTATTATAGTATTATTATTATAGTATTAGTATTTTTATTACTAGTATTAATAATTATTATTATTATATTATTATTAGTAGTAATTACTAATAGGTAGTAGTAGAATAGTTAAAGTAGTAGTAGTTAGTTGTATAGGTTTTATAGCAAATAGAAAACATTTTACCATTTTAAATGTATTAACGTTTTGTCAATTGACTACATTTTGTACCCCATCACATTGTTTCACAGAAAGAGCCGCTGGATGAATCAGGGTGGACTATTAAGAATGTTCTGTCACTGCCCATCGTGAACAAGAAGGAGGAAATAGTTGGTGTGGCAACATTCTATAACAGGAAAGATGGAAAGCCATTCGACGAAATGGATGAAACACTAATGGAGGTATTTGTGGGTTTGGTATAGGTAGGCATATCGCGGTTCTGAGTCACAGCTGTATTATTACACAACAGTCTCTGCATTATTTATTTTTGAACTTTTCACCCAGAGCCTGTTATAACTATAAAGAGACAGATTCTGCTGCCATATGCAGAGTCAGCCTGGTAAACAAAGCGACTGGGTCTGTTCTTGACTGCAGTGAGATTAAACTGGGCGAGTGGGTCTGTTCTTGACTGGAGGGAGATTAAACTGGGCGAGTGGGTCTGTTCTTGACTGGAGTGAGATTAAACCGGGGGAGTGGCTCTGTTCTTGACTGGAGTGAGATTAAATCGGGCGAGTGGGTCTGTTCTAGACTGGAGTGAGATTAAACCAGGCGAGTGGATCTGTTCTAGACTGGAGTGAGATTAAACCGGGCGAGTGGGTCTGTTCTAGACTGGAGTGAGATAAAACCGGGTGAGTGGGTCTGTTCTAGACTGGAGTGAGATTAAACCAGGCGAGTGGGTTGGAATCCAAGCTCTTCATCCTGTTTGTCTCAGTCCCTCACTCAGTTCCTCGGCTGGTCAGTGCTGAACCCGGACACTTACGACAAGATGAACAAGCTGGAGAACCGCAAGGACATCTTCCAGGACATGGTCCTCTACCACGTCAAGTGCAGGAAGGACGAGATCCAGAACATCCTGGTGGGTTTCTGCATCATGTGGAGTCCACAGGAACACAACCATAATGAACATCTGAGGATAGATCACCATGCTCTTGAAGATCTCCTTAGAACTCCTTGCAAACCTGCAAAGAGAGCATTTGTTTTATATCTCAGATTGGTTTTTTTAGCAAATATGATATGTATGGGAAAGTGTAGAACAATAATATCAGTTTGATTTGTGGGTTGTGTGGTAGAATACACGCGAAGTGTATGGAAAAGAACCAGACGAATGTGATGAAGATGAGCTGGAAGAGATTCTGGTAAATGATCGAATGTGTCCACCGAAAATGTAATGAGTGAAACACATTTCTATCAATTATTCCCTTATGTGATATTTTATATATCTTTTAGGCGGAGGCTCTACCTGATTCAGAGGAGTCAGAGATCTTTGAATTTCATTTCTGTGATTTTGATCACTCTGAACTGGACCTGGTCAAATGTGGCATTGCAATGTACTATGAACTGGGAGTTGTGGACAAGTTTCATATTCCCCGTGAGGTGAGTTCAGGCTCAAAGCTTAGAATAATCTTATATCCAGAAGTACTTCTATGATTAGTTTAGCAATCCTGCCTCTAAATTTGTTCGTTTGTTTTTATATATACCTTTGCCTAATTGTGGGATATAATGAGTCAGAGGTGCTCTGTCATCCTTAGGTACTGGTAAGGTTCATGTACTCCGTCAGTAAAGGCTACCGAAAAATTACCTACCACAACTGGAGACACGGTTTCAACGTTGGACAGACCATGTTCACACTGCTTATGGTGAGGGATAGTCACTACACAGTAATGCCATGTACATTTGATGGGTATATGTGGTTAATATTAGACCAGCTACATTGCGCCTATGAATAGATCGTCTACGAACACCACCTGTTGACTGCGGAGCTCGAGGTGCTGATGGATTCGCCCTGTGCTGATAACGTGTACTGATCCAGGCTCCTCCCCTTAATACGTAACCCTTCGTGTGGAAAGCATGGCTGTCTAATGAGGCCTCGGGGTATGAAGCAGCTCCCTGCTGCCTCGTCAGCGATCCTAGCGGCCGAGTCATGAGTCAGACAGCACGATGGTGAGGAGCAGGTGGGAGCCCAGCCCTTCATCAGCCCTCGTCACCACCGCTCCCAGGTGTCTCCCAGCCTAATGAGCTCTCCTGAGCCTGGAGAGCCCTGACCCAGCAGACGGCCACCCCGGGTCTGGGCGTCTGGTCTTACACACCTCCACCAGGAGGCCCATTCATGCTCGTCCTGTCATACTTTCAGACAGGCAACCTAAAGCGCTACTACACGGACCTGGAGGCCATGGCCATGCTCACCGCTGGTTTTTGCCATGACATCGACCACCGTGGGACCAACAACCTCTACCAGATGAAGTACGGTCTGCTCACAATTACTACTGCCATGTACTGTCAACATCCCTCAGGTCTCTCTGTGAAATGTGTGAACTGAAACGGTGTATCTCAAAGATGTGCTGTTACAATATGTCTCAATCATATAACGTCAACCATATAATGTTTTGGAGCATTTAATGTTTTGGTGCTTTCTTTTAAAGCACCTCAATTTCCCAAATAATTTTCAAAGGTCAGGGAATCCACTTGCAAAGCTACATGGCTCTTCCATCCTTGAGAGACACCATCTGGAGTTTGGTAAAACTCTACTAAGAGATGAGGTAACCCAAAACTTTAGATACTTTTCAGATTTTCAAAGCTCCTGCTAACACTCCTGTGGAATAGCTGCTTCACATCCCTATCCTTGTGAGCCCCTGTCTAATCAGGGCAGCCCAGCAAGATGGCTACCTTTTCTTTACTGCCACTAGGCAGTGTTTCTTCATCTTCTGTGATCTTTTCAGGCTTTGAATATCTACCAGAATCTTAACCGGCGTCAGCATGATATCGTCATCCATTTGATGGACATCGCTATCATTGCAACAGATTTGGCTTTGTATTTCAAGTAAGGATACTGAATATTATATACAGTTCCTATGGTGTGTGAATACTGAATGCTACAGAAAGAGTAAGAATATTTCTGGGCAGTTAGTGCTTTACAACAGTATATAATCCCCCAAATTAACTACTGCATTAACTCTAATAGTATTCATTTGAGTCCAGCTGGATACGACCACAGCAGTGTTAAGCACTGGACTCTTAAGCACTAGACATTTGGCTATGTGCCCCTGGGATGTTGGTCTTTATGTGCAGGAAAAGGACCATGTTTCAAAAGATTGTGGATCAATCCAAAACATATGAGTCTGAGGAAGAATGGACCAAGTACATGATGTTAGAAACAACCAGGAAAGAGATAGTCATGTAAGTACTGACTAGCGGTGTACAGCCGAATTAGCTCCCACTGGTGTACATCTGGATCGACACGAACACTATAGGTGTCCATCCAACACAGGATCTCGCTCTGCATGTCTGCACATAAGTGCAAGTCAAATTTGCCAGACTCGCAGCAAGAGAAATCCGGTGCGGTGCAGTGATTGTTCGCCTTACGGATGTGACGGATATTTCGTCTTATACTTCTTGCATAGCGCGTTCTCACTTTATGACCATCATAGGTACCCCACTGAGTTCATTCATAACCACAGCATGGCGCTGGTGATGTTTCCACAACAGGGCAATGATGATGACTGCTTGTGATTTGTCTGCCATCGCCAAGCCCTGGGAGATCCAGAGCAAGGTATGGCAGTTCTGTGCATAATGTAATTTCGCTCAGCAGGCCAGATTCCAGCGCCTCTGTATGGGAACAAGCCATGAGTGCACAGAGAAAATATCCTTGCTGCCATGCGATATGCTGTAATGAGTCTCGCCTCTGTTCCTATGGTAATGTGATGATTTGTTTACACTGCGTTATCTGACGCATTTAGGACGCTGTGGCCTCACCCGTTCTTTGAACTTGTGACATGAGATTTTGACACGTCTGAAAGCTTGCTCTTTCTAGCGATTCTCTAGTATGCATTAAAGTATGTAGCCAAGCCAATGGTAACAATTGGACAGGACATGTTAGCTTAATTAATTAGTGATTACAGTTCAGATGTGCCAACGCCCCAGCAAAAGAACTTGTCTGGGGTCAAACTATTGTACTTTTGTCCTGCTGAGTTATTAGCCCAAATCTGCAGTCTGTGGAGATCTTAGGCTAATAAATCCCACTGAGTAGCCAAATTGATAGCGGTGTCACATTAAAAAGCTCACTGAAGCCCAGGGATCACTTCAGACAGATGGTCTTTAACACTTTTATTCATCTGATATATTCCTAACATTGCGTATGCAGGGAGCAGCTTAGCATATGTGTAAGTTAACGCGAGCGTGCCCGTGTCATCCTGCAGGTGGCCCTGTCTGTGGCGGCAGAGTTCTGGGAACAAGGTGACTTGGAGAGGACCGTCCTCGAGCAGCAGCCCATCGTGAGATATTTTGTGGAATGATGAGGCAGAGGGAGGAGGAGGAGGAGGAGAAGGAGGAGAAGGAGGAGGAGGCAGAGATAGGAAAGACAGAGAAGAAGAGGGAGTTGAGATTTCCCATGGGCCACGTAGTGATGTACTGCCCATTATGTGGAGCAGTGAATCAGAAAGAGCGGTCACACTGGTCCAGTCAGCTGCAGTCTTCCCTAACTCCCCTATTTTACACTACGCTGACTCCAGATCCTTTAATGTTGAGCTCTTCAAATTGCTGTCACATGGCTACTAACTTCAAGCCCAACAATTCTGAGCAAGGGGAAAAAAATAGCTGTTTTTCATGCCATGTTTCATTCTCACATAAGACTAATGAAATTCTGTGTGTTCTCCAGCCCATGATGGATAGGAACAAAGCAGACGAACTACCCAAACTGCAGTGTGGTTTCATTGATTTTGTCTGTTCTTTTGTGTACAAGGTGAGCTACTCTATTTTGATAAGTCCATGCAGTACTTGAGTGATTAAAACTGGATTTTTTATTTATCCGGATTGGTCTACACATGGACCTATTTACAGCTGTGACCATAATTAAGAAACTGGTTAATTATTTTATATACAAATGGTGCATGTTATTGAATGGTAACATGACTTGTAAAATACTGGGAGGATGTATTGTTTTAACAGATTTACAATGTCATATGTCGCACAATATCTTTTCTTTTCTTGATGTTATGGAATACGTTGAACTGGAGTTCACCATACCTAGCATGTCAAGAGAATGCCAAGAAATCATTCACTAGTGCGCCATCACGATTCCACAAGCTAACTCGAGCAGCGTCAACAAAGCCTTAGACACATCTCCATCCCATCCCTCATTGTCAACACACTCGCCTCCCTCTTTCTCTCCTCCTGCAGGAGTTCTCTCGTTTCCACGTGGAGATCACGCCCATGCTGGAGAGGCTGCTGAACAACAGGAAGGAGTGGAACAGCCTCAAAGAAATCCACGAGGCCAAGATGGCTCAGCTTGAGGAGGCTAAGAAGGCCAAGGAGGGTGCAGTGGGCGGGGCTAAACCTGCTGCCAACCCAGGTGAGGGCAGAGGTGGGGACTCGAGTCACATGACTTGGACTCGAGTCAGACTCGAGTCATTAATATTAAGACTTTTGACTTGACTTGAAAAAATATTCAGAGACTTAGACTTGACTTGGACTTTTACACCAATAACTTGGGACTTGAATTGGACTTGAACCTGTTTACTTGCAAAGACTTGATTTTTTTTTACCCCAAATCTAAATTTTAAAACGCATATTAATATTTATAAAGTGTGCCCCATTAATTTCATTTCCGTCCTTCTGACGCAGACCGGCGTTACACCAGATTCTGTGACCGTCGAGTTTTGTGACCACAGGGGGCGCTATTTCACAGTTTCTGTTCAGAGGCACAAACGCTTTACGAATGCTACGTAAACTACGCCGATGCACTTTCTTTACTCGTTTTGTTGGTGTCCACGAGCCAAAATATGACAGATGTTTATATTTACATTTATCGTCTCTTAATTACATAAATGTACTTAAACAAGATTTACCATCCCCTCACCATTGCAGCCAACAAAGAAATCATGAATGGGATGTACAGGTGAGCCTTTTTAACTGGGGTCACCAATTCTGACGGCAGCCATCAGAATATTTGACCCCACTGAATCTCCAGGTAACAATAGTAGCCTACACCGTGACCCCACAATAACAGAAAACAATGAAAAATAACCCTAACCTTTTATTAGTCTATATTTAAACATTTTATCCAAATGTTTAGAATAACCATTCGTAATGACAGCATCTTGCTTACGATGAAGCTTGCTATTTTCGTATAAAATGATGTAACGAAACATTCTTGTTTAAGTACATTTATGTAATTAAGAGAAGATAAAATGTAAATGATCTGTCATCTTTTGGCTGGCGGACACCAACAAAACGAGTAAAGAAATGCATCAGCGTAGCATTCGTAAAGCGTTGGTGCCTATAAAAAAAAAAAAAAAAACTCGAAAGGACTTGAAATTCCAAGTTTCAGACATGGGACTTGACTTGACGGTTGCTTGTCTTGACTCGAGACTTGACTTGAGTTGACTGTCTTTGCTTGAGACTTGACTCGGGACTTGAGGATAAAGACTTGGACTTACTTGAGACTTGCAAAACACTGACTTGGTCCCACCTCTGGCGTCAACAAAACACCTTGCATGCAAATGTTCATTTCAAATATTGCCCTGAACCTGTCAGCATGGTGTTGAAGCCAAACAACATATCGATCCATACAAACTGGAATGAACTAAAAATCTGTATACAGATATTGCCGATGTGCTGGTTTCATGCTGAGAGGAACTGAGAAATGTTCTTTTGCTTATGGAGCAAAACCTAAGTAGACACTTTGTGTCTAAGAGACACTTGATGTCCAGCCTCTGCAAGTTTAACCTCTCTTCTCTGTCCTCTTGCAGCAAGCAATGGACCAGCCACACAGTCTAAGACCTGTGTCCTCTGCTAAATCGTACAGGGCCCACAGCAGGAATTTCCAAATATACAAAATGTCTCGGTTAGCAAGATTGAATTATTTTCACATTTAAGACAACTAACTACTTTTTAAGGTCATGCTTAGAAGTTGACAGTCTGATGTAGGTTACTCCATTTTACAACGTTGAAGCTTTACAATCATACTCGAATACAACACATTAATACCCTCAGCGTGTAAACATGTAATGTTGGAGATGACCGTCTGGACGTAGCTCCATTTGCTAGTTTAATTGCTGTATATTAAGCTTACACTTATCTTTCACATATGTGGTCGATCACAGTCGGAAGTGCTGAAACTTAAAGAGAATCGGATAAAAACCTCTGGCCCTGTTGGCGCTCACATAACCCATCAGTGCTTTGTAGATTTTCTGCAACAGCAGATTTCTGCCCAGCAGAAGTTCCACACTTGATTGAGCTTGTGTGCTTGCTAACCGTCCCACGGGAGACACCCGTAATGATTTTCCAAAACCCAGCATGGTGCGGGTGGGGGTGGTGGAGCATAATTGAGTGGGAAAGCAGGCAGGCGGCTGATTGGGCGGCAGGAAGTACAGGAAGAGAGGGGTCAGCCGTGACGCACCAATCAAGCAGCCGCCGCACGTCAGCAGGGTGTGACGTCATGACTCGTCGGAATGTTTTTACCTCAGTGCTGCGGTCAACTTTAGTGGGACACGTGTAGCTCCTGAACCTCGTGATATCAGCGTGCTCACACACGCGAGCACCGATGGCCCGTGTGGGACATGCTGAAGGCAGCCTCGCCCCCGAGACCTGAATCACAAGACAACAGAGCGGCAAACCGCCACTGGAACAACGCGGAGTGCATCATCATGTTCTGTCTAGCTGATCTTTCATCCTGCTACTAGGAGAGCTGAATATCCAACAGTGGCCATTCCCTTCTTTCCTGCTTACGCTGTGATTCAACATGTTGCTGAGAAGGCCAACTTCACACTCCCACCAACCTTCCACCACACACACCCCCCATCCGCTCTGGCCGAGGCCATTTCCTCATATTGACTGCGGTGATGATTTTGTAACTGTGACTGCATACATCATTTAGACTCCCGTACAGGAAAACGGAGCGAGGACGTTTCTCAGAATTAATCTGTAAACACAGGCAGCCATTACCAGAGTACCGTGGTCATTAGGATATTTTTTTATTTTCTGGAGGCAAATAGATGAATATATGTAGTTTGTACAGTATATGAGGATCAGTTTCTACAGTTTAATAATGTAAACAATCTCTGAAAAGAAAGGTATTCAGTTCAAAAGGAAGCCATCTCTTTTAAACTATTTACATGAATTAAAATATAATTTATAACATCAGATTTCCACCATATAATCTGTGAAACTAGATTTTAACAATTCAAAAATACTGAAATGCATTTGTCTCCATTCTCAAGACTTATGAAATCACACAATACAAAGAAAAACACCATTAAAGACATCCAAACTACACAGCATATAAATAAAAAGAACAGACTGAAAATAAAACCAATATATGTAAAAATATAAAATCTTACTAGCAGTATTTACCATATACCAAAAACTAAGTTAAAAAAGGAAAATCATAGTAATCATCTGATAGTTATTAGATGTAAAGACACAATCAACAGAAAAGAAATAAAGAATTCGATGTATGCCCCATGATGCGACTTTCCTTCCCCCAAAAAGACAAGGTCTTGAAGCAGCAAGACTATGACCATCACTGGCTTCTTGGACACGGAGACCTCAGAGATACTCCGATAGCTGATGGTGGGGCAGTAAAAATGTCGTGGAATGGGAACAAATTTGGAGAGTCAGCACAGACATGAGGATGGGCGGATTACTAGGAGTGGTGACCGAGAGGGCACGGTCTGCTGCTCAAGCACTGTGAGAAGATCGGAGATGTGACATCATGGTTTTAAGTGACAATGGGGGTATTTATGTTCAAAATCATCAGAAGAAGCACACGTACACACACACACACGTGTGTATACACACACACACACACTAAATGAGGGCCAAGCAAGCTCGTCATAACATTCGATCGTGAGATGGACTCGATGCTTAACTGCACCTTTCTGGTACAAACATCAAATATACTTTTTGGTCAGGTCATCTCAAGCTTCTGTAGTGATTGCTGAAATGGAGATGTATTGCATTTGAAAAGGCTTCCTTTTGGAAGTTTCTTCTTTTAGTTTGATCATCTCAGTCTGTACATTATAGATTGACACTATGTTGAAATGTATTGAAGTACTTTCAAATGCTCAATAAAATGATCAAAGATCTCTATAAGAAATTATATCATCTATATAGTTATCTACACAAACCCGAATACATATATATTATATATGTACTGTATACACCTTTGATAATATGGCTGTATTGAAAAAGTTACTTAAGAAAACAGATTGGAGTTTTAAAGGACAGTAGACAGTTATTAATAAAAGCTAGCGAGGTGTGTGTTTTTTTTGTTTTGTTTTCCTCTACTGGTTTAAGGCTTTCCTTGGGAGACAGGGCTCTCGGAGTATTCCTTGGGAGACAGGGCTCTCGGAGTATTCCTTGGGAGACAGGGCTCTCGGAGTATTCCTTGTCGGACACACTGGTACGTATTAGCATTGCCCAACAATCCCAGACTTCAGCAGGCCTACAGACACGCACGCTCTCGCACACACACTCACACACTCACGTGCGCACACGCAACCAAGTCATACGTGTTCACAAATACTGCATGACAGTGCAGGGGGATTCAGTAGTCCAAGCAAGGACCAGTCAAACCAGTATGGCTGCACCCTGCTCCAAGGGGACTTCACTTATGGGAGCTTTGTCTAGTGGACACGTTAGTGGACATTTGAGAAGTACACACCACTTCTCAGTTGTGTATTATTTCACTGCAACTTACAGTAAAGGATCTCATTTCAAGGACTGCCCCAATAAAACAACCAACCTCTTACCTCTTAAATAAAACCTTCCGCTCATGAGAAAGGCTCTGTTAGATAATATGTATTGCATCTTAATTCCATTTAAAAAAGAAATTACTTAATTACAATTATTTAAAAAATGAAGAAAATATTTCAATAATTTCTAAAGGGACACTTTTTACAACAGCGTTCGACTTATGAAGCCATAATTCCCTTCTGTATCTCCCTGTATTGCTCAATCTTGCATCACCAGACACTTGCATCATCAGGTCACCTTTGCCCTCCACACCCCGACAGGCCTGCTTCTGAACACACACGTGGACACGTCGCTGTACAGCACACCACCACCATGTTTACATTACACACAGTGCTATGTACATATTATATAGCTATATATATTTATATATATAGATCTATATATAGCCATGTAAACCGGCACATTCTCTCACTTTAGTAGTATACATACTTAACACGAACATGAGTTTTATTTTCAGGATCTTTATGGGTATTTCGATGACTTGGCACACTTTGGTGCTTTTCTCTTTTTTTGTGTGTGTGTTTTTCTTAACGAGCATGTGTATGATCCTTCAGGACCCCTGGAGCTCAGGCCAACAAGGCGCGTCCTGCCAGGGGAGCCTCGCCAGCGCGTAAGGCGTCTCGTACGTAGTGTGTGCGCTCAAACAGAGTCACAGGAGGATTCAGTGATGTAAACATTCGGTTTCCTGGTGTGTTTGCTGAGAAGGCGATTGGGCAAAAGGGTGAGAGGAGGGATAATGCGTAAGGGACACGCGCACATACACAAGAAGCACAAAGCTCTGTTGCACAAGGGCCTCCGGGCTGGGCCCCGGCCCCCACAGAAACAACACACAGACGAGGGAGCAAAAAGACTTCAACTCCCAGCACGCAACGGGGGGCCGAGCCAATCCCTGGACCCGACAAAAGACAAGGACAGCACACCTGGCTACACGTGGATACATTTTTACACTTCAAAAACAGACACGGAACGATTAAGAGTTTGAACTACGAGGAAAGAGCTAGAAAAAACCCGCAGATCTTCCCCTATTAGGCAGGAGGGGATAGAAAAACTGAGTGTTTGCGGAAAGAGGGAGAGAGTGTGTGTTGAAGAGAGGGAGATGTAAACAAGGCAGAGACACGCTGGTATCTCTTGGGAGCTTCGGAAATATCTTCCTCCCAGATTTCCACCACCTTTCTCTCTAGAGCTACCCACAGCAGGGGCTTTCAGGCGCAAAATCGATATTCCATCACAATATTCCAACGGAATGACATGGCTACCGACTGGATGTTCCATACTCCAGGTCAATTTGCACCACCAGACTACGAAAACATCCCAAACTAAGACAGGGCAGAATACATTCAGATCTTGAGGGTTACATTCCCCACCTCAGACGTAAAAAAAAAAAAAAAAAAAAAAACAAACAAAAAAAAAACACCACCCGGTCCATCGTGTTCGTGGCAGATCTGAGTGTTTCTTTTTTTCTGGATGAAACAGCCTGTCGTTTTTTAAAATCGGGCCACTCTCACGTCTGAGGGCGTCTGCCTCGCAACACCGAGGCATCCGTGTCAAGATTCGGACGTGAGGGGTGACGTCGGACGGTGCGGCTCGGGTGGAGGTTTCCCGGGGGTCCGCTGCTCGCTGGCTGAGGCAGGGAGCGATGGAGCCCTGGCAGAGGAAGGGGCCGGCGAGAAACCCTCAAACACTACCTCGTCTGAGTGCATAGATGAAATAAGGAAGCACTACAATTACAAAACAAACAAAACAAGACAGATTTTTTTTCCTTTTTGATTTGTAAACTCTATGTTGTCAGGAGTTTTGAGGCCCCTCTACCCCCTTTTCTGTAACACACAGTTAAATACGCACAAATGTTTGTTCATATAAAGCAATCATTGTTTATACACTTTTAAGTGACAGTAAAAAAAAACAAACAAACGAGACCAACAAAAACAAAAAGAACACACGCACGCACACACAAACACACACACATCACCATGACCAAACAGAGAGAGAGGGTTTGCTACAGCCGCTCAGTATCGGGGACGGCCACCTTGCAAACACTCGCGCGAGTGCGTTCATTGTCCTTGCGTCTCTCTCTGTCGCGGTTCTGTTCCGCGGGTTCGTCCTCGCGCCCCAGGTGCCTTCAATCCTCAGTAAGAGGGAAAAAAAGTCTTTCCTCTTCAAAAAACAAAAAAAAGTTTCCGAATCTAATGTTCAAAAATGTAAACATGAGGCGGAGTCTCAGCTGGGGTTTTGGGGAGGGGGTTGGGGGGGCGGGGCCTTGAGGACCTCGCACCCACACGCATCAACGATGCAGGCTCCTCTGAGCCTCCTTGAGGAGCGTGTCGAAGTCCAAAGCATCGTACTTGCTCTTCACCGGGCCTGGTCCCGCCTCATCTGCAGGAGCAAACACAGCACCGTTAGCGACAGGCCCTGCTGTGCTAAACCATCTCGCGCGCTGAGGTCTTTCATTCAGCAGCTCTCCAGACAAACTTGACAAAAGAAACTTATATATATATATATATATATATATATATATATATATATATATACACAAATACCAAAAACTAAAAAGTACCTCAAAAGAAAAAGAGAATACCGTCTACTGTAAAAGATTCGGGTCTCTACTTCCCCGCCTTACTTAGTGATGTTTATGTGGTGCTCTTATATGGACTGCTTTGATAAATATGGGCCAGGTCAGAGTGTAGAAGCTGAGGTGTCTTCACCAGGAAGAAGAGGCTGACTCCTCTGTGCTCGTACCCAGATCGATGTAACGCTTCCTGCCCAGCCTGCGGACGCCGCTCCCCGTGTGCTGACCCGCGTGCTGACCCGCAGAGTCCCGCCTGGGCCTGCCGCTCAGCTCGCTCGAGGTCTGCCTCAAAGTGATGACCCCACAGCGTTCCCTACACACACGCGCACGCGCACACACACACACACACACACACACACACACACACAGGTGAGTGTGCTCTGCTGCTAGCCCTACTCAGGAAAACGGCAAAGTGGCTGGGCTGGATCTGGACCTACTCGTCTTTGACGAGCACCTCGCAGTCCTCGGGCCGGCCGAGGGCCCGGAAGCGTCTGCGCAGCATGGCCTGGGTGACGCCGCTCGGCAGGTTGTGGATGTAGAAGACTTGGCACTTCTCCTGAGGGTCCAAAACAATGCACAACTCCAAGATCGGCCAATCAACTGCAAAGTGAGTCCTGCAAGCTCGTATCCATTAGTTATAATAGATAATAAACCCCTATAACCCAAACATAAACAATGCTCAGAACTTCACTTACCACATTATCCTCTTGACCCTGGGTACAGCGGTTCCTGGCCTTGTCTTGATGGCACGTCTCAGAACTCTCACAGCTGGGGCAGGCAAAGAGAAGGAGGCCGTTAGATTGCAGCGCTAAAAACACATCCCACGTGATGGGTATACAAATGCCCCGGGGGGGCAGGAACGGGCCCCGTACTTGAGGGAGAGCTGGTGGCAGGGGGAAGGCGGCTGGCAGGACTCCGGGGACTGGGCCTCCGGCTCAGGGCTGGGTGAGCGTGCGGGCGACGGTTGTCCGGTCTCCTCCGGGTCCCCGAGGGCCGGGGGTGAGCTGGCCACCAGGCCCCCTGGCTCCCCCCTCTCGCTGCCCGCCCCCTCTCGCCTGGCTGTAGGTCCGCCCCTCTCCCCCGTGTCGTCCTCCGTCTCCGGGCCGTCGGCGTGGCCGGCGGGAGACGGGACTCCGGCCGCGCAGCGCTTGCGGTTCTGGCCCAGGTTGAGCAGGCAGTAGTCGTGGTCTCCGTAGGCGCGCTTGGCCTGCCCCTCCCCCGCGTGGCCTGCGTGGCCCATGCGGCGTAGTTGGGCGTACAGTTCCGTCTGCTCCGGAACCTTCCGCGTGTGCGCCCGGCCCGGACACGCTCCTTTGCCCAGGGGCTCGGCCTTGAACAGCTCCTCCTCCACAGGCTTGTGGGGGGGTGTGGTGGGCGGGGTGAGGCCTGGAAGACAGAACACACACCAGCTTCACCACTCACGCAACAGCTGCCCTGCACGAGTGAAGACCCCCCATCAATCCCTACACACCGTACAGAACACAGGGGCCACGAACCAGACCCACGACAAGGGAGTGTTTCATGAGCCAACGAAGCTTATTATAATATATATATATTTATTGCATATAAAAAATCAGTAATTTCCCTTTTCACACATGGGAAGGGAAATTAATATCTTAAATAGTTTGGCCAAAGAATTTGATTATGCTGTGTACATTGCTTATACAGGAAGGCAGCGGTACGAGTCAACATGAAGAATTGAGATGTACGTAAGCAACACTACACTATTTGCTATGTAAATGTCATGTCCTGAAGGAGCTTAGGTAATGGAGTGGCGTTCCTGTAATGGAACACTGAGGTTCATTACTCATTTAGATCCCGATCCTTCCCTGTAAAGGCCTAGTCCATGTGTGCCATGTCCCCCACAGCATGCCTCTGTTAGGCAGCAGAGGGGCGGGGCATGGCAGGGAGGGGCGGGGCCAATGTCTGGGGGCGAGGCTTTACCTGCTGTGCCACACAGCTCCACGCAGAGTGTCTGCTCAAAGGGCCTGCTGCCAAACTGGGTGTCTCTGATCATGACAGAAAGAGGCAGAGAGAGGGGGAGAGAGAGACGGCAGAGTAAACAACAAGGCTCTTGAGAAAGGCAGAAACAAGAGAGAGAGAGAGAGAGAGCATGGAGAGAACAGCTGATTCATAACATAAATGTCAGACTGAGTACTTGAAAATGTCCATGTTTGGAAAAATGGATGATATACTGAGTTTACTTAGCGGCAATTATGAACTATGATGTATTGGCTATGGATCTTTCAACAACAAGAATCTATAATTAGTAAACCAAACTGGCTCTGGGTTATTTATAGACCAGTGTTACCATGAGAAGCCAGCAGAGTCTTTTAGGACATTAAAGCTGTAGTGTCATTACAAGACTTTCGGAAGTCATTTGGGAGACGTCCAGGAGCGTCGTAAAGCTTTAATCCTGGATGGGCTCCAGCATTCTAGAGTGGATATGCGAGGGGATGGTGAACACACACCCTGTTGATTTGGGAGTCAGCGGCAGACAGAGGCAGGCGCGTTTCTCTGCAACCAGAAAAAGAAAGACCAAAATTAGACACCTGGTCAGAGATTACCGCAGATAATACAGTAGGTGTTATTAACCAGCTCTGCATGTGCACAAACACACACACACACACACACACACACACACACACACACACACACACACACATCTGTGAGTCAGGAGACAGGGGGAGGGGAGGAGACCCAAGGGTTTGCTCATCACACCTGCTGCCCTGCCGAGGTGGAGATGCTGCTTCCTGTCTCTTACCGTTGTTGTAGCAACGCTCTGGGCTTTTGGGGCTCTTCTGGGGACTGGCCTCCAGGCCGCTGTGGTCGGAGGGCGGGTCCGTGGGCGGGTGCTTGACCTGCCCCTCCCCCTCGCAGGACAGTCTGGCGCAGCAGGGCCGGCGTTTCTTGGCGAAGTGGCTGGGGTAGGAGGCGAGACGTCGGGAGCGGCGCACGGAGAAGGAGCCTCCTTCAGGTCCTTCGGGACTCTTGGGACGCTTGGCGGCGGCCTGCGGGCCCTCGCCGGCCGGGTCCTTGGGCTCGGCTTTGGGCCGGCGCGGGGAGGAGGCGTGGTCGGGCCCGTAAGGCGGGCTGTGCAGTCTGTAAGGCTTGCTCACGTCGAAGGCCGTGACGGCCTCCAGCAGCTCCTTGAGGAGGGAGTGGGCTCGGATCGCCCTCTGCCGGGCGAATGGGACCCTGGGCCTGGGGGATGGGCCCTGCGGGATGGGCCTGGGGCAGCTGGGGGGCGGGGCGCGGGAGGGGGCGGGGCCGTCGGCTCTGGCCCTGCGCGTCACGGACTCGCGCTCCTTGCGGTCCCAGCTGGCCTGCTTGCGCACGGGTAGGCAGTACGTGTGCATGTAGCGGATCAGCTCCACCACCGAGTGGCGCTCTTTCTCGGAGGCGAACTGAGGCTCGGCGGGCTCGGCTGGCTCGGCACACACGGAGCTCTCAACCTCACTGCTGGATGAAGACTCCTCCTCCTCATCTTCCTCTTCCTCCTCCTCCTCTTCAGAGTCGCTGTCCTCGTCCTCCTCCTCCTCTTCATCGTCTTCGTCTTCCTCAGTGTCGGCAGACGGCAACTCCTCGGCATCGGGCTGCTGCGTGGTGGTGAGGTGCCGATGGAGTTCAGTGCAGAGTCGGCCAGCCGGCCTCACGGCACGTGGCTTCCTCTCCACCAGACACATCTTTTCACTCTGGAGAGCGGGGGGGGGAATTGGACAGGCAGACAGGGAAGGGATAAAGACAGAGTGAGAGAGATGGAGAGAGTAGGAGAGGGAGAAAGACAGGGAGAAAGTAAAGGAGAGGTCTATTGGATTCGATTATATAAAAAGAGCAATGGTAACTTAATAGAGCTGATGAATCACTACACTGCATTTTGATGAAGGGCCACTGGCCTCGTTGCCTGGCTGCAAACTCTCTGACCCAAGTCATTTTAAACAAATTGCTAAGCCCAAACAACTTATTCACTCTGAGGGAGTAAACATCCTGTCTGAGGAGGAGGGGAAAACGTCCCGTCTGAGGGGGAAGGGAAAACGTCCCGGTGTGTGGGGGAGGGGAAAGCGTCCCCTCTGAGGGGGAGGGAAAACGTCCCGGTGTGTGGGGGAGGGGAAAGCGTCCCGATGTGTGGGGGAGGGGAAAGCGTCCCGATGTGTGGGGGAGGGGAAAGCGTCCCGATGTGTGGGGGAGGGGAAAGCGTCCCGATGTGTGGGGGAGGGGAAAGCGTCCCGGTGTGTGGGGGAGGGGAAAGCGTCCCGGTGTGTGGGGGAGGGGAAAGCGTCCCGGTGTGTGGGGGAGGGGAAAGCGTCCCGGTGTGTGGGGGAGGGGAAAGCGTCCCGGTGTGTGGGGGAGGGGAAAGCGTCCCGGTGTGTGGGGGAGGGGAAAGCGTCCCGGTGTGTGGGGGAGGGGAAAGCGTCCCGGTGTGTGGGGGAGGGGAAAGCGTCCCGTCTGAGGGGGAGGGGAAAGCGTCCCGTCTGAGGGGGAGGGGAAAGCGTCCCGTCTGAGGGGGAGGGGAAAGCGTCCCCTCTGAGGGAAGCTGCCCTTTAGCTTGTTGGCACTTGTGGCTTTCCTGCGACAGACGGCTATTGACCGCACCACTGGCCCTCACCTCTGGACGAGATGTAGCACAAAGACCACCTGCACCCCCACAAATCCCCACTCAATCTACCATGACTCATTCCTCAGAGGCAGCTACATGCCAGACAGGTGTTAGCATAACGCTAGGAATAATGGTGCAGCGGGAGTGTTTTGGACGGCAGGCGAGTTCCTGCTGACCCTGTGTGTAGGGGGGTGGAGGGGCGGGGCTCACCTTGGGCAGAAAGCGTGTGGGCTTTAGGTGCTGAGACCTGCGGAGAGAACTGCTGTCTCTGTGTGAGTCTATAGCCACAGGCACATTTGGAGGGGACAAGAGGAGCTTTTTCAACTGTGGAGAGAGAAAAAGAGCGAGAGAGAAAGAAGGAAGGAGAGAAAAGGAGGAGACAACTAATTAGCAGGCATGCCACTCATACACAGACTACAGCATCCAGGCGAAGAGTGTGTGCTGCTGATTCCTGCTACTGTAACCACGGCAGCAGGATGCAGGAGGCGGGGCGACCGCATCACGCGGCGATGCTGACGGATGTCCGTTTCATGACTTAAACATGGCCTAACGATCAACGGCTGACAAATCCACTTACACGAATCCCGCCCCCTCCTAGTGCATAGGGGGGTGTCGGGGCAGGAGGGGGCGGGGCAGGGCATGGGCTCTCTTGGCAGCTGTTTCTGCAGAGCTGCTCAGGAAAATGCGGAGGGGGGAGGGGGGCCACAGCTGTTTACGTCGTGAAAACATACGCTGGGCTCTCTCCCGCCTACTCTGTGGCCCTTAACTGGCCCTTACGCCGGCCCCCAGCTCCTCAATACCCCCTTGTTCCTCAGCACAGACTGGCTCCATTGAGTGAGGCAGACCTACACTCACAGCTCCGGCCAGCAGAGGGCGCTCCGCACCTTTGCAAGAGCCTACAGCCACCCAGACAAAACAAGCTCCAACGCTGTCTGAGAACAAGCCACAAGAAGACGGAGGAAGGCTCCATTAGCCATTAGCTGACTGCACAGACAGGAACACATCTGTCTAGGCCTTAATGCTTGGCACGAGGGAGCAGCTGTTTTCCATTTTTTATGATATAGGTTACATAGAAATATTCCTCCACCTTTCGGCCAATTCCTACTGCCAGTCCAATAAGGCCACAAGGCATCAAGAGGGTTGCCAATGTGAAATGAACTTATAGTATGGTTTCACTTTAGATCGCTGCCACCCGAGGCAACATGTGGTCGAGCTTCACGCCTCTGGGCCTCAGAGACACCGACATCAGAGATTCTGATCGGTTTAAGAAGCAGGTCTACATCTCCTCGGCAACCAGTACCCGACGCCCGTTACTCATGTTTCCATCCTGTAATTCAGTCCAATTTCCTTCATGAGCAGGTAGAGCGGTGGCCAAGATGCCAGGCATTCAGTTAGCTGCTATTATTGATACAACAATGAGACCTTTGTAGGCCTCAACAAAGCCAGTGCTCTTTAGCTCCTTCAATAAAGTCCGTATGCAGCACTACCTAGACTGGGACTCTTACTCTAGAAAACGAAGGTCGTACACAGGTTTCAATTCAACAATACAACAATAATGGCAGTAAATGGTGCAGGTATTCAGCAGTTATATCACAGTTCATTTCATGGTGTAGAAAAAAAAAAAGTATAAATTCAACGTTTCTTAAATGTTGCTTGGTAGGGTGTCATGCTGGTTGAAAAGACAGAGGTGTGGAGCAGAGGCAGAGTGTTTTCAGGGCTGACTGTGAAGCAGGAGACTGCAGGGAATAGCAGAAAGAAAAAGAGATTTTTTTTCCTGGAAGTGGCACTTTGCAGAGAGGACAAGCGAGCCTCTCACAAACAGGTGTGAAAACTGCAGTGTGTGACTGATCAGGGGAACAAGGAGGTGTTGCGTTTGAGAGAGGGACAGAGGCAGAGTGTGGAGGGATGAGAGAGAGAGAGAGAGAGGGGGGAAAGAGAGAGAGAGAGAGAGGCCAAGAGGGAAAGTGAGGGAAAGCGAGGGAAGACAGGAGACCTGCAGATGAGGTCTAACTCCTTGCCTGTGAAAAGGATTCTTATTAAAACTGTTGCTAAAAGAGAATTTAAAAGCCCAAAATGAGAAAAATTCAGACCTGTTTTGCCTATCATACCCATGCTGAGGGGTAGTCAGAGGCCCATCCATATCCAGCTTAAACAGGAAGGAAGGGTTCTTACTAGAGACGGGTCTTCTGTCTCTGGACTCAAAGAGCCTGGAAAGGGCTCATTGTCCAAGAGGAGGCAGTCTCCCTCCTCCTCCTCTTCGGGGTCATCCCCCAGCGAAGGAAACACAGACAGGCCCCCTGCCTCATCCTCAACAATGCCATCCAGGCTGTCTGTGAGAGCGGCAAGGAGCGCCGCATTTTCCTCTTCTGTCTGTAGGGGGCGAGAGAGAGACAGAGAGAAAGAGAGGGAGAGAGAGAAATTTAGGGCAATGTGCCATTGAGGGTCCGAAGAGGCTTGTCCATCTGCACGCTCTGCTCTGGGGACAGCGCAGCTATTTCGTCCCCCATCCTGAGACGGGACGACCCCTGCACGAGCGGCTGACCTTTGCGTCCGATCCCCGGCCCTCTCCCACGTAACCTTGCTCTCCGATCCGGTTCTGAGCATGTGCTGCAGCGAGCGGGCGCACAGGAAATGGCGCGGTTTCATCTTACACTGCTCTGCTTCACCTGAAGGTGAGCTGCACTTGGCTTGGAGATCAATGGCATCCCTAACATCTCAAAATAAACCCCTACAGGGATCTTCTGTGCTTGGTGGCTCACAGAAATGAATAAATAAATAAAAATCAATAACGCCTGAGAATTACATGAAGAATGAATTAGTGCTGGATACAACAGACATGGGATCAGTTTCCGTCTGCAGAAGCATGTGCGTTTGGATGTGACCTCAGGTGCTACACACTCGATTTGGTGCTGGCTTTTCTGGGTTCACTTCTCATAGCAAATACACGCCTATGAGCTGAATATGGCTCCATCGGCCCCCTTGTGGCAGGGAGTGGCTGTGTGACCTCCACTAAGATGAGATCCGGGTTGGAGCCGATTGGTTGGGTGACGGGGATTATGAGACTAACCTCGAAGAGCTCAGCGTCCGCCGCGCTGTAGCGGATGGAGGCGGGGGAGCCGTCTGATTGGTCGTTGCACCAGTGTAGCTCACTGAGGCAGTTCACTGAGTCAAAGTCGCTGGTGTCCAGCTGAGAGAGGTCGAAGTCGGGGAAATCGGTGTCCAGGCGGTCCGAACAGACCTCCTCTTCCCCATACTGAGAGAGAGAGAGAGAGAGAGAGAGAGAGAGAGAGAGAGAGAGAGAGAGAGAGAGACAAACTGTAAGGTCACAGGCCTACATCAGAAGGACATTATCTAATAATACACCTCTGCCTTTGAATGCCAAGACGAACCAATAAGCAGGCCTCTGGTGAGCAGGCCACGCCTTCAGAAACGGCCCTTCTGCAGGTATGACCCTTGACCCTGCCAGTCTCCCTCGAGCACCGCCTCCTTACCACTACGTCACGCCTCAGAAATCAGCCAAGCCACATTTTCATAGGAAAACCACCAGACATGCAAGGCAGACTTTGCATGTGCACGTGGTGTGTGTGTGTGTGTGTGTGTGTGTGTATGTCATGTGAGAGTACTGTGGGAAGGGAAGTACTTGAAACCCCCATGGGGGAGGGGGGAGAAAACACCCCATATCTTCTTTCAGTGGATCTGACCATGTGCACCACTGATCCGATGTACACGCGTCCACCCCGGATACCGGCCGCTCGGCCAAGGCAGGCCCTGTTCTGCACTAGCGGAGGCCGGACCGGCCACGTTCTCCGGGGCCAATCGGCTGCACCCACGTCGAGATCTTACACCAGGTGGCCACAGAGGAACAGTAGCTCCACCATGAAGTTACGCAGACCCGGGCAGACGGGTCAGTGTCTGCTTACCGACGTGCTGAAAACACAGACGGCTACGTGGGACGAACAGGCTCACATATTATGAGGATGCAAAGGCAGAGTGTGCTTTTCAAGCTAATGGCTACTAAGCAGATATTAAATGAAGTGCCATCTTTCATTGCATGACGTCACTGCAGACCGCTGAAGTCTTAGTGGAGGCTGCTGCTCTTAATCTGCCAAACCGCAGTACTGTGGACGAAACCAGACGAGTTGATTGGATATTCCATGCTGATATGCCATTACGGTGGGTTTGGATTAGATACGCAGTTATTGCATGATCAGGCGACTGTAAATAACGCTAATAAACAGGCAGACAGGCCAGCGTTGTGTATGCACAGAGGAGTTAGCGTTGAGGCTCTCGTGTGCTGATACAGGTGTTCATCCACACACACACACCACACACACACACACCTCTCAGAGCCAGCCAAGCCCCAGCTAATCAATCTCAACATACGCTCAGTGCCTCACATTTCCACACATGCCTTTGTGCTTTTTTCCCCTATTTTGACCTTTTTTTGCTCTCTCTCTCTCTCTCTCTCTCTCTCTCTCCCCCTCTTTCTCTCTCTCTCTCTATCCCCCTCTTTCTCCCAGTTATAGAGAGCCTCCATATCAATCAATAAAAAGCTCCTTGGGCTCTGAAGGTTTAAGGTCACTTACTGAGCACACACACACACACACACACACACACAGCATGCATGCAAGGACATGCTGGAAATACAAAGCTCCTTAGCACTTGCATGGCTCCTGCATATCGGACAACTTGGCACGAGGCACGTGTCCTGGAGAGCGAGCCACTGAGGTGTGACTCACATACCAACCGCATGCCGCCAGTTTATTCGTGGAAGGTCTGGATTCCCTCCCGCGCTGCCTTCCACAGATATACGGAGAGAGCGATAAAGCCCCGTCTCACCACACGAACCTACACGGCCCTGCCAACACTGCGCATCGGGCAACCGCTTTGAACAATTCAGCTCATATTGGACCATGTGATTTATACAATTAAGGCAACAATAGACACACCTTCGCTCACAGACCGAGTCTGCAAATATGAGCCATGCTGAAACACACAGGTGCTTCTGGAACGTTCTAGGAAACGCTTCCTCGCTGCCTTGCTGTGCACCTCTTCTCGCTCTCTGACCAGAACGTTCTTAAAACAACGGCGTAAAGCGGTCAATTTTTGACAAAATGCGGCCAAAACCGAATTACGCAAGAAGTCTCTCGTGACTATAATGACCTTTAGCCGAGAGTTAATGAAACCGTGGACCATGACGATGTTGTGTCACCAGCGTTTGGAGCAAAAGACCACCGAGTGCTGCCAGGTAGTGAGGTCTGCGGGTTGGACAACACAAGGTCGAAGGGCGTCGTGATAAAGGAAGACGCAAACATGGCAGCCTAGGACAGCGTTCCACTCGTACCGCTTGGCTGAGCCAGCGCTCAGGTGCGCAACTGCACCTGCACAGAAGGACAAGTGGGCGGAGGGGCCCGCAAGGTCACAGGGGCCCGCAAGGTCACAGGCGGACGGCCAGCAGACAGCTGACGGACCGGAGATCGACCAGGGTACTCGCAACGCGCCTTAATACAATTACCACAACTGACAGAAACCGACGGAACAAAAATAGAGCGCCTTCAGTCAATCCCTCAGACCTCCCGGTCCGTCTCTCAACCAATCAAATTCCTCTTGTACTCCCATTCCCGACCACCATTACTCTAACCCCCCCACCCCCCAATCATCTCATTAAATATATCCCTATGTGATCAAAATCTCTTAAGATCTCCTGCTTTCAGGATTCCTGTCACTCACGAATGAAAGAGAAAAGCACTGACTGACGAAACATACGAACTCTTCATTCATCTCCCTCTCCCGGGAGCTAATAGGCTCTTATCTGGGTGCCCTGTTCCCTTTGAGCCTGCTGCTATCTGAGGTATGTTATATATAGCCATTATCCTCAGTCTTATGACTGCCTCTTACACAAGCTGCTTGTGACGGGCACGCCATTAGAAATGTGGCCCATGCCAAATGCAGATGGGCCAGGGCTGAGTGCCTCTCCCAGCCTCTCCTCCCGCACGCACGCACGCACGCACGCACGCACGCACACTCTAAATGGATTCTCTCCCAGGCCGCTGCAGAAGGTACTGGGCTGTTCTGGCCGGCCAGTTCTCACAGTGGTGAGCTGCGCTATCTCTTCTTCAGGTGGACAACCTTCCCAGGAGTCCTCGGGAGCACACGAGCAACAGAGATGCGATGCGGGACACTTCCTGTCCAATAACTTCCCCTGCTGTCCTGAACTCATCGTGACCTTTTGAACTCTAAACACAAAAGAACGAAGCAAACGCCGTCTGAAGCAGGCGGTGCTGGGCAAGGTGCTTCGGGCCCATCCCATTATCTGCTCCAAGTGTGTTCTAAGGCAGGAAACGGGCTCTTCAAGGGGAGGAGCTTAAAGGGGAGGAGCTTCTGAAGGAGCTGCCCACTGCAGCCACTCACAAAGTCTAAATTAACCGCCACTGGTTGGAAGTAGGTCAGTTAAAGGAAGATCTGGGACAGGTGCAGAGAGAGGAGACGTCCTGTCTGTCGTAACGTCCAGTGAGAACAGAGGGACACCCAGCTGGCTATGGACGCACCGCACACACATCCCTCCAAGGCCCGCGCTGATGCTACGGCTTCAGGACGTGTCCAAGGTCCCGCCAGTCCATTCAAACAAACGTGTGTCTACTATTAAACCTACTGATGAGAGTCGGACGGTTGGATAGCACCTCAGGCCTAAGCAACCAAGTTAGAAGGTTCTTATTTCCATACAGCTCTCTAGACCGCCCACGTTGGGGAACAGACGTAATTATGAAAAATTACCCTACATTTCCTAACACTTCATGACAACATACAACTGCATTTCTGAGACAGGGAACCCAGATCCATCTGTTGCCGCTACACAGTGGGTGGAATCCAACTTAAGCTTGACCGTTAAATCATTGTTTTTCCTGCCTGTCCCCATATTCATTCAGGGCTGCTGTCTGCCATTTTTCATCTGCTTTATTCTCGGGACTGTGGAGATTACAAACGGATTAGGGCATTTCGCTGTTGTTTAGACTGGAGGCCTCTCTCACCTCCGTTCACCCCAGAGTGCAGGTCTCTCGCCCGTTAGGTCAGCGCCAGAGTTTAATTAACTGACTCTCCACTGAGAAACACGCGTTTACCACCACAAATCAGCTCTCTGACATTCACCATAAAACACTCGGCCCGGGGCAGGCTGACTCCAAGAGGTATTTCAGTGATGGTGGCGACACAGGTGCCATGCAAGGTAGTGTACTGTGAATGGCTCAGAGCCCAATTTTAATCCTCCCTAATTGTTGTCAGATTAGCCAACTAAATCAAACTAAGTCCGTGTCTCCCAGGTTTACGGACATATCAAGGGAGGGCAAAGGACGAGAAAGTGGTAGTAAGACTCTGAACTCCTAGTGACCTCACACACACTAACATAGTAACTGATTAAAAACAGAATTCGGTTAATAAATAATACTTCTTAATAGACTTGCAATTTGTTAAGACTTCTCCTAGAAAAAACTAAAATACACCAAGAAGGACATTGAGTGAATGTTTCCATTCATGAATTTCGCCTCCCCCAAGTCTGGTAACTGTTTATCCATTCTGAAACGATATCTCCCCAAAACACTACACTTAATGATTACGTCTCACTTCAGACTTCAATACACACAGGCAGTCAGCTGCTCTGAACAACTAGTCAATCCGAACCACTGATGTGCTACAAGACTGCTCTTTACTGATCAAACTCCCCAGTGGTACGGGCCAGAGGACCGAGCCAAGAGCTGGATGCGGACCAAGTTGGCTCCATTATATCCCATTCTCTGTCTCAGTGCTGTTCTCTACACAAGTCCAGTACCCATCTCCTTGCTGTCAAACATCTATGGTGTGATGGTCCATACCTCAGTCCTTATTCATTTAAACAAATATGACAAACTACAGACCCAAAAGATCACTAATGTGAGGAAACAAAATCCAGCTACATTAGATTTAGCTACATTAGCTAAAGTTTCTGAGAGAGGTGATTTAGGTCCACTGTGAAATACCATTTATTCAGTTGCTGCAGGAGACTGGCACCAGCCCCCTGACATGACTCACTGTGAAGTCTGCAGGCAACACCAGTGAAGATGTTTTGACCTCAATTTGGACTTAGCCAAAGTTATTATATCTCTGCTGAGTCCAAGTCATGACAGTCTTTTCCACCTAGGTTCAAAAATGAAAATCCACAGCCATGTCTGTTGAGACTCCTGGACCTGTTCTGATCTCCGTGTAGTCTGTGCTAGCGCTCACGTCTGCTTCCGCACCACCGGGCTCGATCCATCAGCTCGTAGCCCATGCCACATTAATCATATACTGATAACATCTAATTCATTAGGAGTCATTACGTTCTCTCCTGAGGTGTGAAGATCACAAGAAAGACAGCACTGGATTACAGTCAACCACTGGAGTCGCCGGCCTTTTGAAAGAACGATGCGCAGAGCGCAAGCTCATTGGTCAGGCCACAGGAAGAAGGAAGCAGCACTGTGTCCGTGAGACCCCCCATGCACGGAAGAGTCAGAGGAACTCCAAAGGTGGGGAATCCCCCTGAGAATGATCACACACATGCAACATCTCCAGCACCTCCTCCCCACACCAGCTCTTACGCCTCATTAACTTAGGATTATATCTGCTTATCTAAAAATAGCCCTTTTTTTTAGTGTCATTGGGCAAGTCTCCGTCACACACACACACACACACACACACACACACACACACACACACACACACACACACACACTTCTCTCTCAGTAAGATAAACATCTGATGTGGAGTGTGATTCTGAGTGGCATTAATATTATGGGACCAGCTAAGAAGAGTAAAAAGAAGAACAGACAAAAAAAAACTCTCAGCAATGGTTATTAATGAAATAATCCTCTGGTGTTGGGCTCAAGCTCGACTCTCGGGATATCTAAGGCAGGCTGTCATGGCCGGTCACTCATCTGTGGAGCACATCTTGCCACCGAACCAGTCAGGGAACTAGAGATAAAGACAGCAGCTCTGAAGATATGGTCATTTTTTCAGCGTTTTCTGAAAACCATCTGCAGGCAAAGTGCCATTCTTTCTGGCCGACACAGTGAGTTGTGGACAAATACAGTCTGCTATGCTGTGATCACAAGTCAACATTATTTATTCATTTCTGCACATTAAGTTACCTAACTAGTTATCTACTGATGTAAATGGCTAAATGAACATGAAACCTGGAACTATAGCGTAGCACCCTTGCCTTACCTGTGATCACTAACCGAAATCTTATCTCCTTCTTAAATACATGGTGTGCTGAAATGTCCCTATGTCTGTGGGTACTGCACCTCACCTGAATATGCAGAGGGCACCAAGCACGTGAGCACGTTTCACCGTGAGGCGGACGGTAACACGCGCGTGAGCACGATCACCATTACACAGAAATAAGCCCATGGCTGTCGGCCCAGGTCCTGACAACCGGGCTCGGACCGCCTGCTACTTCGCATGCAAATGAGCCGACGGATCAGCAAACGTTCCGAGGTGTCGTCTGCGCTCCCCCTCGGCCCACGCTGGATCCGTTGCGGTGGAGGTACTGGGGGGGGGGGGGGGGGGAGACGCACTTCTCCGGTTTCTCGTGCGCGCCCGTTGGCTGCCCTCTGCACGTCGCCCGTTTCTTGCAAAACCGCATGGGCCAGCACGGCGACCCGGGCACTGGAGCGGCAGCCCGAGCCCACGTGACGGCCATCGGGGGGGCTGTGGCACCTGGGAGGAACCTGGGCGATTAAGTCTGCTGCAGTCACGACTACGGTGCGGGGGGGGCAGAGGGGTGTGAGTCACAGGTCAGTACAGGCAGGCAGAAATTACACAGAGGAAATGTAAGCATCTTTGGGAAAGAAAGCCTCGTCCGTGTGACGGTGTAAAATTGTGAAGGATGAAGGTAATAAATGATAAAAACGGAGTAAAACCGTGGCAGAGATCCCACCGCACTGAAGGAGGACCCGAGGAGTTCTCCTTATGGACGTGTTCTGAACACGCTCTGCTTCAACTGACTCCAGAGGTTCAAAAGAAGACGCAAGAGACGACGAGAGAGCCCAGGACGCCAGGCAGGCCCTCGCTGAGGCGCTGGCTGACGGCTCCAGAGTCACAAACAGCCCAGGAAGATGGCAGCAGGCCAGCTCGCTCTAATTCGCATGCTGAAGTCGGTGTCTTGTCTGAGCTTTGACAACTAGGATGGCAGTAATTAAATCAAAATGCTTTCCTTGCCCAATCTCCTTGAGCGGCAGGGCAGAAGGCAACGTTAGCGATATTAAAGAGTTTTTTTTCTCTTTTTCTGGAAGGTCCACTTTCCAGTGAGCTGAGAAGAATGCATACCTCAGTACACGGTCCTCAGGCTGGGGTCCGCCGAGCTGCACCTCAGCATCCTTGACTGGGCATATACAAGAGAACCAGGACGAGGAAAATGTACCGTACTGCTGCATCTGATGTTGGCTGGCTGGGGCAACACCTACAGCCTGCGAAGTGAGTGTGGATGAGAGTGGAGCAGCAAGTTTGAATGTGCCAATATCTTAGCGTCATGAGGCTAAGCTTGTTAGCGTGAGCAACCTCTTCCATGGTCAAAGACCACCACAAGGGGCCAGTCAAGACTGAAGTTCAGCAGTAAGACCAGGCTAATCTATACAGATCCCTGTAGGTCATGAGTATTAAGAGACTCTTGCTATTTATAGTGGCCATGTATTCATTTCACAACAGGCTCCATCAACCTGCATTCGGTGTCAAAGGGGGAAGCATGGGTCACGGTCAAAATCACTTTCTCATGGGTCTCCGCACAAGACTGAACATCAGAAAGAGGAAAGCTCTCCTTCTGCCTAGCCTATTAAACACAAGGCTCTGGCTAAATATGGACAAACTCTGCGCTGCGGAGGTCTTGAGGTTTGAATTTAGCTCTCCCTCATGGGAACGTCAGAGTGCAGTGATGTGAAAGGGTCTGATCACTGCCACCCAGCTGCAGGACAGAGCTGAGCGCTGCGTTTAAGGCCAGCGCACGCGAGGAACCACCAAAGAGACACAGCACGAGGCCACGGCGCCCACTGCACACGGACCGCTACACCTCCCACAGCTCCCCCTTCAAACTTCTCTCTTTTGGCCACTCAAGACGACCCAGGAAATCAAGGCACAGACTTGTCCGATGACTATTTTGGGGGGGGTAGCTCTGAGAGAACGGGCTTTATTTTGAAACCCAGAAATGAACTGGAGCAGCGAGCTGACCTTTGCTTGGAGGAAGGTTGAAAGGGCAGAGCGCAGACACAGCTGTTCGAGGCGCACACAGGACAAAGTGGCAGCGGCCATTTTGAAGTGCCAGTTTTAAAATATACCACATGCCGTGCCTGCAAGTACAACTCGCAGCCCTTGTGAATACAAACGTGTGCCAGGCCCAAAAGTTTTATTTTGACACTTCCTTGCACATTACCATGACTATTCATGAAATGTTGAGAACCAGTCAAACCCTCGCAGAGACCTGAACAAGCATTAGCTAAATTTCTTGGCTGTATATTAATTCATGCCAACCGTGTACTGACATTTCAGAGAATGCGCTTCAAATTACAGGACAAGCCATAAAGTTCCAGTGCCCCTAATACATGACCTATGAAAGCACGACTTGTGAAAACCTCTGAAACCTCTGCCAGGAGTAATGTCATAGCTCGCGTGACGCCCCTCTAGCTGTCAATGTGGAAAGCTCAGTCCGGTGTGACCTTTACCCTGCATACATATCCATGCCCACAACGTCCTTCCTGACCCCTCACCGCCAGCCTGAGTGATTTTCCTAAGTCAGTGTTGTTTGAGGTCTTAGAGAGGACGGCGAACGACCCACACGGTGCTTCTGGCTTTCTGGTGAAGCTCGGAAGCGGAGACATGACTCACCCTGAATTCCTAACACTCAAACAGAAGGCAGTGCCATCTGCCAGGACTCATCCTCAAGTCACTGCTGTGGGGAGCGTAACAATGCAGGGGTGTTCGAACAAGAAATGCAAACTAGCCGCACAGTTTCTCAGCCATCACACGCTCCCCGTTATCCAGAGGCCTTCCTCTGTGAAGCCTGGGTTTGTGGGTCCCCTGCTTGTGCCAAGACGACTCTTCTTCAGCGACGATATGGCTGACGATATACCAATTTGGCACGGCCATTTTTTGCACCCATGTTATTTAAAGGGAGCTTTCCCTGTGCAGAAAGGCAGCCATGCTGCCAACACTACACTCACTGTCATTCTGTCACTATAGGAGAGCATCAACAGTCTGAGTAACCTGCATTTGTCTCTTAAAAGAATCCTTCAGGTAGGGTTGCACAATACATTGTTGGTTAATATTTATTGCAATACTGGCGTTTGCAATACTCATATCACAGAGGGTTTACAAATGCAAATAAGCCCTCCTACAAATCACAGCTTTTTTCATTGGGTGCAGCGAGTGTCTCAAATCTCCAGATGAGTGTTCTCTGGGTGTTCTGTGGGTGTTGTGATGGACCACGTCATTTACAACGACTCAACTAATGTAAATATGTTAGGAGAAAATAACGCAGGCCACTAGTTTATTCAAATGAAAGGTTTATTGCTGCGTTGTAATTTAATCGAGGGCATGTCGCAAGCACGGCATATACCATTATTAAAAATCTGTGCATATCATCAGACACCAGCAAGGATCATTAGCGTTTAAGGGGAATGAGATTGCTTCTTCTTCCATTTCATTCTCCTACCTTGATGGAGGGAGCAGTCACATTAAGGATATAGTAGGTGCTTAAATCAAGTGCTAAGCTCAAAGGCCAAAGGGGGCAAAAGGTTATGGCAGCCTGGCTACATTAGTGGGAACAGGTCCATAGGAATATCACTGCCTGCTTCTCATTTCTGCCTGACCAGGTCAAACAGCACATGCTCCACCCGTGACCCTCTTGGTGGTGCAAGGTAAATTGCTCCTTAAAGCCACCTCACGGCCATCTGCACATTTCATTCCTCTAAACAGTGACACCCAAACAGCTATGGTGGTTAAACCACTAACCTCACATCTGTTCCTTCACATTCATTTGTGTGGTTCTAGGTCAAAGATGATTAAGGTCCCATTTAGCATTTTCAACTTCTGTTGTTCATTACATAAAACCTGACGAACTGGTTTCATTTTAAAATCTACTTTATGTCTAGGGAGCATAAAATTGTATTTTAGATTCTGTCCACCACAGGACAAAATATTCCAACTGATTTAGATGCACCAGCCACTCTTACAGCAAGGCAAGCAGTGCAAAGACTTATCAAAGTCTCTCGCATTTACCAGGGCTGCAAGGGATGCTGGGATATCGGAACCGTCTGCACCCGCGCCTTGAGATCCAGTGTATTTGTTGAGCAGCCTGGTAAACAGTGTCTAATCAAATAGTCCTCAGAGCATTTATACTCTGCCTACCCAACCATGCCAGTTCAAACCAGATTCATTCCAAGTGAGTAAATTACACTTTTTGACAAATTATTATTAATTCGGCTCGTGGCAGCCCACCAAGACGAATCATGTTCCTCTACATGCACTGCTGCTTTCCTGGAGGCAATATGGGCCTCTGGTGGATTGTTTGTTATTTAAGATCATTTAGTTATTGATGACATTTTTATTATTGACTAATTTTGTCATTGAGTACTTGCTACCTCAAATGATCTAATCGCATAATCTTTAATAATAAATAAATAAATAGATTAAACGACCCAAAAAACAACAAAGATCTTGAGTTCCTTGACTTCCAGAGCCTGAGACCTTATCGTGTGGCGTTCAGACACCTCCCCTTGGCCCGTCATGTGACTCAAGAGCATGCGGCTGATTGGATGTGCAGCCCACGTTCCCCTGCTGCCCGCCCCACGGATCTCAACACCCTGCCTCCTTTCTGTAAAGATCAGGACTTTCCGGTACTAATACCGGGAGGCCCAGCGCGGGACTTGCGGGGTAGAGGAAAGCCTCTCGTCCCTCTGCGTGGCTGTGAGATCAGGTGTGGCACCGGAGAAGCCGGGCATGGCCTCAGCGCACTCTACGTTTCCACGCCGGTCCTGGCCTGGATCGGATTAACACCATCTCATACTCTAGCAAGACCCATGAATAATAAACGCTGGAACAGCAGGGCGACGGCTGCACATCTCAGTTAGTTTAGCTCTGCCCCTTGAACCTTTAGTAACTACAAGCGACTGCTAACTAATTCAAGTCATTAAGAGAAAGCCTCCACCACAGTTACGCATGTAGCCTACGGTTTGGCACATACTCTGAGTCTACGCTATACGAGGGGTTATTCTACAACCGCAGTCCACACGCTGCGTTAGGTGGACACGTAAACCCGTCAGATACCACCTTGGCTGAGGGTTCATTTCCTAAATGATGTGGGCAGCATTTCTGAGTACACGCAGGTATATTCACACCCAAGGCCTGCATGATCAGCAACGCTGAAAATACCATTTCGAGGTTATGCACACACGACACGAGAACACAGAAGTGCACAGCGAGGCTCGCAGGTTCCTGAACCCATTATGAACACACAGTGCCCCTGCGATCGGTGACGCACAACTGTGTCACCACTGTGAAAGACCTCTGCACTCTTAATGCAACACGCACTGGTCTACGGGTAAGAAAAACAGCGCACCCGTCCCATTCATCGGAGTGAACGTTTAACATTTAATTAGACGTGGCGTGAATCATTAGCCTCGCACCTGCCAGCAGAGTTCTCAGACCATTTCGTGACACTTGCCTCCAATGAGCGTCGTGAACATACAGGAGAAACCGGTTTGTCTCCAGCACCGAACCTACTGCAGACCACTAGCGAATAATGAGGAACCAAGGAAAGAGAAGCTGGTAATTGGCTTGATTATGGGCTTCGGGCTTTCTTTGGAAGTCTTTCAATCTATGTAGCTTGGCGTTGTACCAGTGTGAAGCGTACGACCTCCTGTGAGGCCCCACCCCCAAGCTGCCAAAGCATCTCGACCCATTCGTTGTGCTACGCTCTTGTGGTGAGGTTGTGTGTGCTGTTATAGAAATGCTTCTGCCTGTTGCTGAGTGACTGGAACCTCATGCCAAGCCTGGTGACAGATATACAAAGTGAGTCAATAAAGATTAAGGGCACAAAGGGACGTAATTACATCTCTACTATATCCTGCATGCATCTTTTTCAATGCACACTGTATATTGTTTAACTTTAACGATTGAGAATATAGAATGTAAAAAAAAAAAAAAAAGCTGATGCAAAATAAATGTGTAAACATCATTGTGCTATTAAACGTTTAATAAAGGTGCAGCATCATCATTCTGTGGTAACCGGGGGAACCGAAAGTCGAGGTGTTTGATTGGTGGAGGCGAGTTAAATGGGGGGGGGGGGGAGACACACTTTCAGCTCCGGCTCTTCCCCAGCAGGCAGCTGGGTGCAGCGTCTGCACTCCCAGAAGCACCTCATCTGCTCCTGTGCCATCATCGGGCCAGCTGATCTGTGACGTGCTGGGGCCGGCAACACAATCCTGCATTTGCAGAGTGTTAATATTTTTGTCCCCTGAAGTTGCAAAAAAAGGTGGGGGGGGGGGGGGGGGGGGAGATAGAGAGAGGAAGAGAGCATACCCGTGTCCTCAGCCGACCCCTATGCCCACGACCGAGGTGCCAACTGAACAAGAAAGAAGAGGAGAGAGAGGTGGCAGCAGAGTAGTGGGCAGAACAGATATCCGGCAAGATCTGCATTTAAAGGGGGAGAGGGGGGTTGATGGAAGCTTGGAGGGATGGGAGGGGCCATGTGGTTTCTACGGCTATAAGGCCACACCCCTTCATCCAGCCCGCAATCTCCAAGGTGTGTCGCTCTGCTCTTTCACAGCTGACTGCACCGACTGGCCTCCGTAACATGAACACACCTGCACCTCCTAACCTCTGCGGCCGCGTCTGGTGGGGGGGGGGGTGGGGTGGAGCAAGGGGAAGCCACGCCCACTGGCGCACGCACACACAGCGAGTCTGCAGACTGCCTGCAGGGCGGCGCCTCTGCTCCAGCACAAACCCACTGACACGATGGAGGGGTGGGGTTTGGGGGGGAGGGGGCGGGGCTGGGTGACAGGCCCTCCTCAGGGAGGTAACTACAACGCTAAGAAAGTGGTCCTCATCCCTCAAGGCCTCTTACGCTAACATGGCCCAGATTCGCTGCTCGGGAATCCTACAGACACATCACCTTTATCTTGTTTTTTTTTTTTTTTTTATCCCATTTTAGTTCCCGATGTAGAGCAAAACTGAACGCTTCATCTCGGACGGCTGTACAGTCGCCATTTGACAGCTCTCTCTCACCGCCTCCTCGTCAATGCCATGACAACGGGGAAGCCAGTGGAAACCTTAGTAGCATTCGCACACGTCTAACGCTGTGGGAACTGCGTTACTGAAATAGATGGAGACCACCCGGAGAGAGCACTTAAAGGAATTAAAAGAAACTTTGTTCGAAAAAAGAAAAACCTTGACTGTTCTCCATCAAATCTGATGAGAGCTGTGGGCACAGTGCACAATGAGCAACCCGAAATATTGGTTTCATGAAATATTGATATTATGGACCAGTTTAATTCATTATACTGTATAACTAGAACCACACATTACACTTCCTTGTCCTGACAGAGTTATCATTTGCTTACTGACGCAATTAAGAGAAGTGCTCCCTCCAGCAAACGGCTGCCATCTTCCCTCCCCTGCGCCCCGTGACCAGGGTTAAAGTCCATCCGCCTGTCAGCTGGCATTCGCTGGACGAAGGGCACCCACACCTGCCGTCTGAGGGGGAAGGCGGGAACTGGCGTGGCCCTGGTGCGACAGCCCTGCCTCATTCGTGAAGACTTTGGACGGTGTGTGTGCGATTCATTCTCTGCCCTTGCTTTCGTTTCGCCACCACGGCGTGCACACGTTCTGGAGGACTTTGCTTACGGTCGTATCAGTGCAGTCGCAAGATCTCGCCGGTTTAACGGTGTCAGTGATTTCTGAGCCCGAAACACAAAGGTCCATGTTGGTGGCGTTCGGACATTCAGGCATATAGAAGATAGCGGGGGAACCGAGTACGAACCAACACACATTTACTACCCCTCCAACACACACCCACACACTCGCACACACACACACACACACTCGCACACACACACACACACTCGCACACACACACACACACACTCGCACACACACACCCACACACTCGCACACACACACACACACTCGCACACACACACCCACACACTCGCACACACACACACACACTCGCACACACACACCCACACACTCGCACACACACACCCACACACTCGCACACACACCCACACACTCGCACACACACACACACACACTCGCACACACACACCCACACACTCGCACACACACACCCACACACTCGCACACACACACACACACTCGCACACACACACCCACACACTCGCACACACACCCACACACTCGCACACACACCCACACACTCGCACACACACCCACACACTCGCACACACACACACACACACTCGCACACACACACCCACACACTCGCACACACACCCACACACTCGCACACACACCCACACACTCGCACACACACCCACACACTCGCACACACACCCACACACTCGCACACACACCCACACACTCGCACACACACACCCACACACTCGCACACACACCCACACACTCGCACACACACCCACACACTCGCACACACACCCACACACTCGCACACACACCCACACACTCGCACACACACCCACACACTCGCACACACACACACACACTCGCACACACACCCACACACTCGCACACACACCCACACACTCGCACACACACCCACACACTCGCACACACACCCACACACTCGCACACACACCCACACACTCGCACACACACCCACACACTCGCACACACACACCCACACACTCGCACACACACCCACACACCAGCAGCTCACACACACTACACTCAAACAGCAGTGAACGTAAAGGCCTGGGGTGTTATAAATTATTCAGCAGAAGCCATCTTTGGAGAACGTTAGGAGGTCACGGTAGATGCCATCGCCCCCTTCCTGAGCGCTTCCTTCTCATGACTGTCAAGGTCTGCTCTTCTGACAGATGGTAGGAGCCATAACTTACCCCAGAACACCGCCCTCCACTGCCTGCCTGAAGTCAACCACTGTCACGCCCACAAAGACAGCCTCCGCATCTAATCCCTCCCCATCTGTAAGTGCCATTTTGGGGATCCCAGTGTCTGTCTCAAATCAGTACTTATTAGCCAAGAGCTGTAATTACTAACGGTTCATCTTCCGCGAACTAAGACTTCGGATTGGTTTTCCGCTCATAATTATGCTGGCAGCTGATCTCTGCGTGGGAAATGATCACACGTCTGTTCCCCCTGCCTCCGCACAAGTCTCGGGCTTCAATCACACGTGAGGCTCCATATACATGTAGCCTTCCCACTCACCGCACGTCGTTAGCTAGCCTTTAAATCCGTTAGCTAGCTTTTAAAACCGTCATGCGAGAATACTACTGCCTCCAAACGCCTGAAAACAGCAATCATCAAATGACAGCTCAGGCCGAGCCACAGAGGTCAGCCTCCGCTCGGTGTATCGCCAGCAAAATCGCCACGGAGACGCCCTCGAGGGGCAGCTGCAGCGTGAGGGCTGCCTCCGTGACGCGCTGTTGCCACGCTAGCAGGCCATCGCTCAGCCCTCCTGCCACAGTGCTCATCAGCAGGGCGCCGCTCCGTCTCTTCCGGCCTAGCGGCTACGCTGCAGCATGGCTCGCCCCTCCGCCCAAGCTCCGACGGGTCCTCCAGCCACTGCCGACATGCAAACTCCGCCCGACCCAAACCGCGCCCGTTCCATTCCTGCTGCCACCTGCTTACCTCCCATGAGTCTAAGGAGGACACTGGTGCTGTGACCCAAGGATAATGGCATTACCACCAGGCACATTCCCCCCAAGCCGAGTCAGCAGTACACAGTTTTAAGTCCAGCAGTTTTAATGTGAGCCACCTTCAGAAACAACATACACAAATAGCTCCACCTTCACACACAGGAGTACACGAGAAGCTATAAACATTAAATAACTTAATTCCAGGGCTGTTAGTGAGCTTAGCTGGTAGCAGGTGTAGGGAAAGATCAACCGAATGATCTGTGCCACTTAAGGCTTAAGCCACGGCTTTGTACCGGGTTAGGAATTAGACGGCCTTTTCCCTAACGTAGCCTTCACCGCGACATTGCTGTCCTCCCAAAGGAAGAGCCGGCAGCCCCGACTCCAGAGAGGCCTTGAGGTCATGTGCAACACGTAGCCGGCGAGGGACGTTACTGTCACACGCGAGCCAACCCGGGGGGGGGGGGGGGGGGGGGGGGTGATCTTCCCGCTCGCTCGGATACGTCTGCCTCTGGTGTTCTCTCTCCGCTACCCCATAGAAGCGATGGGAAGAGATTAGCATTGCAAACTTGTTTACACAGCAGAAGCAGCTAGTCCCCGCAGCAGCTCTGAGAACGGTGTCACAGATCTGTGTGGTCGTGCGGGCACGTGATGGCAGGGTTGGCACAGCAGCCCGACGCCTTATTTGGAATAGAAGTGAGATGGAGTCGGACGGAGGGAGAGAGTCGCGGCGGAGAAGGGTGCTGGGGGGGGGGCTGAACAACCTGACCAATATTTCCTCAAATCAGTCTAACTGAAGGCGTCAGGGGTGACGGGCGGCGTGTTGTGTCAGTGCGGCTGCTGTCTGATGGGACCCGAATGGTTTCTGCAAAAGCACACATGCTCCTCTGAACATGCAGGACCACTTTGAACTTCACAGCTGTCAGATCAAAGGGGGACGTCCCTTTGAGTTCTCCACAAACAAATGATTCCCCCCATCCGTCATCACAGCCTGCCGTGGTCGAATGCAATTGCACCAGGTTACATCTTCATATTGGGGGGGTGGAGGGTGGAGCAAACATATGTAAATTATAATCTGACACACAAAGCTAAAAGGGCTATGAAACACCTGTCCTTTCTGATAAATTTGACCATCATTCAGGCAGAAGATATCGAGGTATTCTTTTTTCTACCCTGAACACAGGCAGGAGAAATGATGGCGATCGTGGCCTTCACTGAATGTGACCCTGAGGTGGGAGGAGAAGGCCTACTAATGCCTTTGGCCTTCATCTGTCTCCTCTCCTTAAAACCATGAAGGCGTGTAAAAACCGCTTCATTCACACATGATGGCGTGTAAAAACCGCTACCGGTTCATCTCTGCAGTAAATCTCTGACAGTCAGGTTTGAACCGGATCCAGCTGCCCTCCAGCAAAAGACGCCTTCTCTGGACTGCACTAAATAATACACAGCCATGAAGCGCAATCACTCCATCTCGCAGGCGACCCCGCCCTCTCGGCAGTAAGAAGAGTGCTCCTGCGCTCTCTCCTGATTGGCAGACGCCTGCCGCCTGTGTCTTTGCAGCACAGAATCAGTCTGCAGAGGCAGATGATGATCCACAGGGGTAATCGTGTGTCCACTCCATACCGGGTCTCAACCGAGTGACCCACGAGCCTGGAAATTTCCGTCTTTTTCAGCAGTTCCGCGCTGCGGTATCTCCCCATAGGTCCCGTGCCTGGATCGGCTCTTGTGGGCTGCGCTGGGGTGCTGGGTACCGGCGTGACCTTTTTCCCTATGTCCATATCAGGGATGAGAACAGTTACACAGAGTTGAGAAAGTCCTTAGGGACTTTCTGAATACCAGTGCTGAACGCCAGCAAGTGGAAGGGCCATCTCGCTAATCCATCTCTGTCCCTCTATAGCCCACTCCTGAGCAGATTAGCAGACCCAGTCGGAGGTCCCCGTGTCACTGGTTGTCCTCTGAACATTACTTCTGTTCCGGTCTGCTCCAGCAGGGAGCAGACAGAGAAACTTTCGGGGGGGGGGGGGGGGGGGAGTAACTCCAAACAAGAGAAAGGGCCATTTCACTAATGGCCGCCTCAGGCCCCCTCCATCGATAGATATGTATGGTGTGTCTATCCCTCACATTTAGTGTGCCATAGACTCAGGGATAATCACAGTTATTTAACCACTACATAGGTAGGAGTTCACATGTTAATGGATGAAGAAACCGGTCTTGGGAAAGGAAAAAAAATATATAAAAAAACACCTGTAGATTTCCCACTCGTAAATTCCTTTGATGTTAAGCAAGCGATCCATGTCGACATAAGAAGGGCTAGTGGAGTATTTCTGGATAAGAGGGAGAGTTCACACCACCATCAGTGTGAATTCGTGGGTGTTTGCCAGGGGAAGTGGGATTCACTTGTGCAAGTCACAGGCTTGCTATTGGACAACAGGATGGCTTACTCACTTATTATCCCCTGAAATTTCCTCCCACAGCCGTTTCCTGTCTGTCCGTCTGCCTGCGGAGGACACACCGGGGCCCCCACCAAGTTACAGATGAAGCAATTGTTTTTAATGTAAGGTATAAAACCATTGTGTCTGGAACTTCCTCGAGTTTGGGAGAAGAAAAGCAGGAAACCGTCCGCAACGTTGCCGGTTAACCTGCGAGCTGCTGCCTCAGAGAGTTGAACCGCTCTTTAAGAGACGCGCAGAACTGGAACGTCCTACTAAAGCGATTCTGCGAGTCTTAACAATCATGCCTTTTATGCTAACCTTGAGCTATTGGCAAGAGACAAACACTCCAGTGTGCCTCTCCCATCTTAATGACCCTCCTGCTGGAGACGCCCCCAAAACCTTTCACTCCACTCTATGGTCCATCACTAGATCAACGGGCACTTCTGTGGTGGCTCCAATAAAACAAAGCCATGCTCTCCACATGAAAGACCAACCATGCCCTGACTTCTAAGTAGGCGGGATTTGAAACCATAACACTAGCTGGCAGCCGTGCCAGCGCCATGTGACCGCCCTCTCCTCTCCCACCATGTTGGCAGACTTAAAGAGGCGTTTATAAACGAGTGATTTCTGCTTAGAATGGAAAAGCTCACCGTGACCTAAAGGCCCCCATCTCATTAGTTCACGTGACGAAGAATTCCACGTTTTTGGAGCAGCCATCAAGAAAAACTCGGTAGGTGCGAAAGTTATAAACAGCTTTATCCTTTAGAAATAATGTAACCCACAAAAAAAACAGAAAACAAACTGTCAAGAAAGTATGTCGAGGTGCAAATTGTTTTCCTTCTGTGCAATAACCTCAAGAGAAACACATCCAAAGAAATCAATAAGCCATCACAGTTAGGTTGGCTCCCTCATTGAACATCCACCAGTAGTAGTCTTCCTCATCAGGGCGTGGGCCTGAGGAGTCCAATCCCTGAACCCTCCTCTATACCTGTGACAAAGCCTGCATGAGGAAGATAAATAACACCTTGTTGCAAAGCGCTACGTTGCCGCTAGGTGCTAGCTATTAACAATGCATGTCAATTTTGAACTCAGTCAAGGCAAATTCTGAGTCTAATATGAATCATCAAAGAGGCTGTTTGTGCGACCGTGTGGGAAAGCCAAATATTCAAATGTATGCTGGGAAAATGATAATGCTAGCCAATGAGATCGCTGCAGCTCTGTTCTAGGCAGAGCAAGGCTTGAAATAGGGTCATGCACAGACTAGCTGCATCAGGGAGCCGCTGAAAAGCACACGCAGTACTGAGACTACATGAAAGGACTAATGGAGGAGGAGGGGGGGGGGGGCATTTTGTAGAGTGCGCAGAATTCAAGCCTTTGAATTCTGCGACTCTTAACATAAAAGTGAGTCCGGAACTTGTGATTGCTGGGAATAAAAATGAGTCCGGAACTTGTGATTGCAAGAATTCTGCCTGGTGGCAAAAAGCATCGACTGAAAACGGATCTTTGGAGAGTTTTGCTCAGTCTGCCGGTCTAGAGACACCCGTCAAGGCCATGGATCACTGTGCTTGGGGACGGTATGTCAAACCCCCGCCCCACCCCAGGACAAGGATGCAGAATGTCTCGTGGATGCCAGCGATCCACACTGTATCCCGCTGCTTACAGGTGTCTGCACGCTAGCCGTCGAGGTGTTCGCGTGTCGCTCTGTGGGAATCGGGCTCTGAATGTGCATTGTCATGCTTACCTAGAAAAACTGCACTCACCTGGACAACGATAAGACAAGATCGCGCACATCACGTTATGCGCTACTCAGTCATCCAAACCGCGGGAGTGTTGTGAAACCGCCCTCCTTTGATTTTTAGTGCCCTATAGTTATATCTGTAGGTATGGAATGCTTCTCTACAAACATGTGGTATTTCCGGACGTGTCACAACACCCTTTATTACCACATTGCTGAAATGCTCTTTATAGAAAAACACCTCGCTAGGTATATGTTGATTTAATATGCAGGCCTGTACGAGTAAAAGTACAAGTCACGGTCTCATAACTTCCAAGTCACATTTCTGCTAAATCTGTGCTATAAAAACAAATGAGAGTGCAGCACAGCCATGGGACCAAAGGCTGGAGCAGAAGATCAGGGACCAGAGAAGAGAAGAACCAGGCACGTGACGGTCTCACAGCATGACGTGTTCGCAAGTTAGCGAGCTACAGCGCAAATGTTTCATAACGGTGGGTGAAAAAGTGGGCAGAAGACGGTGAGGTCCTCGGCGAAGTGGCTGGATCTGGAAGCAGCCTTGTGACCCCCAAATCAGCAGGATGTCCCTCACACTTCCATGTGCACACAAGAGCGGACCATGTGAGTGCAGCCGGTCCAGGCTGGCTAGGAGAGTGACAAAATCCAGAGGCACAGTCACGCTGGTGTTAGTGAGGCCTGCCAAGCCAAAAGCGCACTGCTGAATTAGGTCACAGACACCGAGGCACGGACGAGAGAGGGGAGGTCCATTCACCTGGTTCTGATCTGGTGGACACCCTTTGTCCTGCCGGGCCTCCTCAATGACCATAATGGAATTGAAGAGTTTTTTTTTTTTTTTATCCACTGGCGGGAGGCCTAGCGAGTCAGGAGTTCAGAGCACTACTAGAGAGAGAGCCGCCCCAGTGCAAGGCCTCCCTGGCTGGGCGATCTTGCCCGAGCCCAACACCCCGTGCGGAGGAACACTGTGCCGCTTTGTTGCTTTGGGAGTGGCCCCCTGCACCCACCCTCGGTCTCGGACGGAAAGTTTCGTGGAGGAGGAGACAGCGTCCCTGCGAACGCTGCCGTTTCCGTAAACACCGATGCGGCATGCGCCGCAACCCGGTACACCGTGGCAACGTGTTCGTCTGCCTCGCGTTGCCGTCCTGTTCCCGTGGGTCTCCAACCTTTAGCTCATAATCTGTCATGTGATCTTCCCCCAAACACTCCCTGAAAAGTCAGCACCGAGGTGGATCTGAATGGTGTTGAGTACAACAATAGCATTGTGCTTCACAGAGAAGATAATAGCTCGGCTTGCTGTGTCAGATAGACTTGTGACCATCCAAGTATGAAAGGATTCATGGACAACAGAACTGTACAATGACATAGATGAAGAACATAAAAGTGTGACATCAGGAGGCCACCAATATGGGCTTAAAACATTTCAACTATACTTCAGCAGGAGTAGTATGGGGTGTAACTGTTGGATCCCTGAAACCTCCACTATACCTGTGACAAAGCTCTATTTATGTCTGAAGGTACTTTAGAGACATTCTTAAAGGAGAACCCTGCATCAATGACAGACTAGTGTGGGGTTTACATATTTGCTGAACCGTGTCTGGATCTCAACAAGTTTCTGGAGTCCCTCGTATGCCATATGCCATTTCAACAACCCACAATGATGGACTCGTACATAAAACATCAGCAAAATGATCTGCAGCCAAAATGTAACCAGGTTTTAAGCAAAGGTTTATATGCCGTTAGCCCCTTAAAAGCGGGCCATCAAATTTCACTGTGCATGGCGCATACTGTAATCGAAACAGGGTCAACAGTGTGCAAGCCTGTAACAACAAGCCTATAGCTAGCATGTCTCCAAACCTGCTTTTTAATTGAATGTTTCACAGGGTTCGTTTATTCCACCTGAGTGGTTACTGGACAGAGCTCATCCTCCCCTGATGTCACACCGCCATGTTAGGGCTTAGTGCACTCGTCTTACACCACCCCAAACCAAACACAAGCCCCTCACACCTTTAGCTTCTTCACAACTGTGATTCACATGGCCGTACATCTTCCGGAAGCATCTGCCCAAAACAAAGGCTGATCCCTTAACGTGAGTTGTCTTAACACGAATAGATGTGCTGGTTGACTGTAGACGTGAGCATTTCCTGTGACCCCTGCAGGTGCTGACCTTTACATAGGTGTGAATTAAGAACAGTGCTTTTCTTACATTCACATTTCCACAGCTGCCATCCTTTCTTTAATGTGGTACTAGGCAAGACTTTCAGTTGGACCTGACTGCAATTTTCTTGAAAATATGTCCAATTACATCAAGAGACAGACTTGGCTAGCAGGCGACCCCAGACCAGACTTTCAGCATAGACCAGGATTCCAAGATTTGGCTCACAAGCCTTAATCAGTGATTTACAAACATTCGGTTGTCTTCCGAGATCTCATGGAGATCAGAAGACAACTGGCTCTAGATACAAAACACAGATGATGAGATCTGGCTTTTGGTGTTACACTGTCCACCACCCTCCACACCCACCAGCACCATCTAGACAACAAAATGTATTGCGTTCATTCATTTCACAAAATCTGGAGGCGATTAACCTTATTTTTGAGACCTGACACACCTGCGACCTTCTTTAGATTGCAAATTTGCTGCCCAGAGTCTGGCTGGCCCTGATGAGCCAGTATAAATAATGACCTCGCCTGCCTGGCTAACCTCAGGCAGATCCTGACAGGATCAGTTGGGTATACTGATCTGCATCATCATTATTAACTTACATTAATTAATAATAATGAATACAATACAATAATTAATCATCTTTGTAACCATAAAAAAATTCATAGCAACATTAAACTTAAGGCCAAGCAAGCCTCAACTCCAATTGAACATTATAATACTATAGCAATTACGAAAATAAAAATTCCATGATAAAATGGCTGCCGAATGACCACATTATAAACACTGTAAGGCTTTAGCCTGCACCTGACCACTATAAGGAGAGAATGAGATATATTCCTGGAGGCACAACCCAAGGTCAGGTCACCTGACCAGCAATAGCAAGCTGGCTATCTATTCAATCTAAATGAGCATGCTATAAGCTACAGACTATAGCCTTAACAGCTACCATCATAATGCATCATTCATTCAGAAGAATGTGGTCTATTAGAATGGCAATACATTAAAAAAGCAGCACACTGAATACATGCTTAACAGTGAAGTAAGAACTGAAAGGCATAAAGAAATGAGAGAAGAGCTGTGGCTAATGACCAAAACAAAAGATGGAAGTTTCTGACTCCAATGGGGATTCATGCCTCAGGACCCAAAACAAAGGTTAACCTTTGATGCCAGTTGTGCAATCAGCTGATGACAGATTAATTGGATTAATTATTGATATCAGACGCACCCCCCCCCCCCCCCCCCCGCCTCCCCAGTCCACAGACTCCCCCACAGTCAGAGACGGACAGTGATCCGTGACAGTGCATCCACACACGTGCCCAGAGGCACTTCGCAAAGCTGCACAACAGACCTCCTTGGTGCTGGTGGAGGAAGCAGCCTCTTCCAACCATCACACTGCTCCCTACAGGGAGGCAACTGGTGCATGAGGACATGCAGCACAGTAACTGGGCTGGAGAAGGCAAAACATCAGAATATCAGTCCGTCCAAAGCACGAGGCGCAAGCAAAGCCATGCGAGCTTCGCTGCAACCAGAAATCTTGCAATAAAAATCCCAAAATAAACAAATGCCCCTTTGCAAGAGGCATGCAGGCACTCACTCTCATACATTAGAAATTAATACACTCAGTTATTAAATGTCTTAAAAATTAAAATCCCAGGGATAGATATTATGCTCCCAGACATAATATTGATAATATTTTAATCAGGAACATTTTTCATAATCATACTGAAGCAGATTTGATTTGTCTGTGTGTGCGCGCGCGTGTGTGTGGGGTGGTGGTAGTGGGTGGAATATGCACAAATTTAAGTAAACGTGCAGCCCGATACCACTATCATAACCGTCCTTAAAACAGCATGCCAGCTCAGCACATTTATGGTAACGAATTTGCATAAAGTTATTAGTTGCACTGTGCAAAGAAACAGCTGAGCCAAGAGCGTTGAAACCTTTCAAGGTGTAAATACATTTGCTTTACTCTGTCAAGACAGGTGACTCAGCCCGTATCACGGAAGCAGAACACATCGCACTGCAGTGCTGCGCATCACGACAACTCTGTGTCTAGTGAGCCTGTGGGCCCAAAGCTGCTGCAGTATGTACACCTGCATGTTCTTCCCAGGCTCTCCGCCTCCTCCATCAGCGCCCCAGCATCTCAGGTATGAAATACGTGCGTGCGCATTTTATTCTTAAATACTTTTTTTTATGGTTCAATGTCATTGTGGAGTGGAGTTGGTTTATTTAGACCGCAAATCTGAATGAATCCATCAGGGAGCTCAGTTATGTTTTAAACAAAAATCCGTGAAGACACGTTAGTAGCGGGATCGGTGAATTTAGTCGTGATTTAAGCCGCTCTACTTTGCGCAGCGGCGGCACATGCGGCCCAGAGGAGGGGGTGTGGCTGTCGTGCGCGCGCGTCACCGCTTACGTTCTCCTCCTTCTACTACGCGTAACGACGGAGCGCGTGACTGCAGCACCTCCGTGTTCCAGAACCCCGGTCACGAGGACGGAGTACTATTACACCGGCCAGACACTCGGTTCAGTCCAATAACATCGACCGAGCGCGTCGTCGGTGGGAGCGGAAGACACTATCGCCGACGCCGGGACAGCAGATGAGGAACACGGAACATGTCCATGTGGACCACGGACAGCTGAATTCTGGATAACCCGGTCCAGTGTGGAAAGTGTGTTCCGCTTAGACCCAAAGTGTTTCACTACTCGTTCAAAACTGGAAACATGCACGATAGAAAGAATTTCGGCAAACATGTATTGACTTTGTTACGGGTGGACGGAGCAGCACTGGAGCAGCGCACGTGCACACCTGTAATCCCACCAATACATTTACATTCACACACCGCGTGTCCAGCGCATCTTGCATGACTGTAAATGCTTCCTTTCCGTCTTCAAACCTGCACGACTCGCTCAGGAAACTGTGCTTTTGAAACGTCTACTCATAAATCCAGGATACGGAGAGAACGCACGCGAAGATCAATACCACGTCCATTTCTTGTTTTGCTCTCAAACTCTTTCAGTTTTGCAAACACAAATGTGCCGGTTACGCAATTATGTACAATTATCTGGCCACAGTCACCTCGTCCCCGTGTAAACAATAAAACACACCTGACAGCACACACGGACCGTGAACAACTTCAGAGTTGTTCAACTTCTCATATAAATCATCAGTGATGGTTGTAATGTTCGTTACAGGAGCGGGATGCGGTCTGCACTGCCCAACTGGCGCATCTCCGTCTGCGCCAACACACAAGCACAAACCCACACGTGAAGCACGCGTATCCTTTAAATCTATCTATCGCACATGGTGAGCTGGTTACCAGCGAGCACAGCTGCCCAAGATTTAATACAAAGCAACTGTCGGCTACGCCAATACCTGCGAAAAGACATGCCGTAGCAATAAATTCGAGTTTCCATTCAATTTGCTGGCTAATATGAGCCCAACATACGGACGCAACGCATAGCGAGAATAAAACGAGCCCCGATCTGGCCGCTTGACAAGTTCACCAGGCTGCCACCCACGTGTCCGCCTGGCCGGGCAATTCGGATCTTTTGGCAAACTAGTCAACTTAATCCCAAGTTTTAATGCAATATTTATCAAGCCTTTGCAAATTTCTAAGTTATATATTTGTTATTGCCTCCGATAAATTACTATTAAACACCCATTTCCGCAATAATTGAATGATGAAATACTTTTCCCGTTGAAGCGTTTCCTCCGAACTCCACGTGAAGCACACACGTCAGGGCTCCGAGACGCCGGCTGCACGGCGCGCAAACGCCGCCACGGCACCGGTGTAAAGATGACCCTGTGCAGCGCTACGGCGAATAACGTTTAAAAACACAGTCGGGGTTTATAAGGCACGACCCTGCACATGCGGAACATGACCGTTTTTTACCTGGCTCGCAGAGTTTTCTGTCAGGTAATTGAAGACAAAGGAAGAGAGCTCCTCATCTAACAGTGAAACGCAGTCCGCCATCTTCTAGAGAATGAGATCCGGAGAAGTCAGAGGACGGAGTATACAGGTTGGATCATGTGCAGTGGCACTGTTCTTCCATGTGGGGGCGCTGTGCAGACCGCGCTCAAGTCAAGCGAGTATTGTTATAAAACTGTTTTAAAATTAATTAAAAAAAATTTAATGTCCTCCTTGGGCATTCAAGGAATGTTCACAGTAAGGGCTGATTCCGTGGGAAAGTTGCGCAAATTGCAGAATTGGCTACCGACCAAAATCAATCAAAAGGCAGGATAGCCTACCTAACGGGTCTCATGCTTCAAGTGTTTCAACCCTCTCACTCCCCGTGACTCATTTATACAGCAAGCGTTGGCTGTTTTTTTATTTCCACTTCACTGACAGCCATATTTAGGCCAGGATTTATTCCCAAACAAGCACCTGCAAATTTCTATATTTGTAAACATTTAGAACTGACATGTACGTTTCAAAGGGAAGCGCATATCAGAACTGTTATCAAGTAATGTGTCAGCAATAAGCAAAACGAAGACGAAATGTCTACAGGTGTACTTCTTTCTACTAAAGAAGGGGATTTATTGGGGAAATTCTGTTAGTGTGTTTCCCACCTTCAGTGATATCTGACCAGCTTTCACTAATAATGATGAAGCACCCTGCTTTTTAGTGTATTGACTATTATCAGCAGACCTTAAGGTTTCAGAGTTGTGTTGTTGATCTTTTCATCACCAGAGTGAGTCACTTGTTTACTCCAGTGCCTGTTCCAGCAAAGACCAAAACAAAAGAGCTTGGCTGTGGCTGCTTCTTAATCGCAGGACTGAAACTGCTGCAGAAAGTGCCATCAAACTAGAGAAATATCTGGAACATAAGTGGGAAAACAAGTGTGCACAGTGGAGTGGAGAGCAATAGATCTGAATGGATGAGCTTTTGAAGTGGAGTTACTACTTCTCAATCAAATCAGAAAGTGCTCTCAGGCCAAAAGTCTATTGAACTGCATGCTGACTGTCCAGGTATTGACCAGCCTAATGTTGTTTTGATGTTTGAGGTCAGAGAGTCAAAGACATGACTGATATGGTAGCATAGGCTAAACAATAGTAAATATAGGTTTGCTTTTGCTTGGAAGTTAAATATGTGTTTCATGCATTAAAATCACTTCTCCTTCATTCAGAATAAATATAAACAATGGATTCTATATTCTGTTTAGGTTGCCTATGGATGTGTTTCACCAATAAACAGTGAAATGTTATAATGTCTTGCTGTCTTGTAGTCTGTAAATGGCTCAAGGCCATATTTAAATACCTGAACTGATGACTGTTGACCCCTGAACTTAGACTAGCATATGATCTTTGATCCCTTTATCATGACTCGGTCAGACCTACAGAACTGCAGGTCCTCAGAGGTGAATAGAAACAATAATAAAGCAGGTAGTGATAAGAGTTAAAGGATGGGGTAACATTATTTGGCTGATGCGACTGAATCAAAGAGAACAAAGGGCTGGAGACATTCAGGAATTCAGGATCTTTTTACAGGCCTACCAGTGGCCACAACACTGCTGTGTGTGTGTGGGTGTGTTACTTATAGCCTGGGTGCACATGCCACCTTGTACAAGGTTACACAAGTCAGAGGCTGGCTCTGTCAGACAGCTGGTTGGGTAGAGAGCTCCCTGTGGCCTGCGAGTGTCAATCAGTGGTTTCCCTCATTTCATCAGTTACATTATGTTACCCATTATCTCACGAGGCCTTGGGTTATGGAGGTCAATAGTGTTGTGGGTTCGGTCCTAGGCAAAAGCCAACAGACAATTCATGTATTGGGAAAGGAAGCTGATGTTGAATGGGACTTGGCTTGAGTTTGACCTTTGCTGTAGCCAAGGGCTGAAATGAACGTGGTGTATTCAAAACATTTCCACGCCCCAATTTTACACACATTCAACTTGTGCAGTGTTTGTTAGTATAAAGAAACGTAATGGAGCTTCTGCTGTGACAGATGGCATCAATAAAAAAGTAGTTTTAGGTCCTCTTTATCAACTTAACAAAAGTAGTCATTTGCCAGGTCTGGAGTGAAGGCTAATTTAGGTGAGCTATGCTAAGACCATTCTTTCAACCAAAAAAGGAAACGTTACATCTTGTTTCAGAATGAGAGTAACTCATGGCAGGAGTGCAGAAGTTGTCTCGGATTTTCCTAGTCACAAGGCAATTCTGGAAAAGCTCAGCAATTCATCGTGCACATTTTTTGGTTGTATGAGGTGTTGGCCCTAATGTGCAACTGAATTCAGAGAACAAGTATTTAAAAATGAGGCTAATGTCAACAAAGTACTGTAGTAATGCATAACAAAAATTGTAGGTGTGTGTGTGTGTGTGTGTGTGAGAGAGGAACAACAATAGCTTTACAGGCTGACAGTTTTTTAAAGCACATCTAAATCATTTAGAAACTCACAATGGTCACATATTGTCATAGGAGTCCTGGGCATATTGGCAATGGTGTATTTTGACAGTGCACTCCAGAGCATTTGCCACGAAGCTGCAATTATGAAGCGAAGGTTTGCACGTCTTTTTAGATGTGCATTCATTGGGTAAACTTTGTAGGAATTACAACCCCTTTTTGATAGTTCTTCCAATCAGAGTGGACCAAAACAATTGCTGAGCTGTTGAATTATTGTTCTGTTGTGTCATTACATTATTTGATTATGTACAAGAGAGCTGACAAAAGGATTCGTTTTGATTTCACGTGTGTGAATTCTTATCCAAAGTGGGTCTCTGCAGGCCATCACAACGCTAAAGCAACAGAATAAATTAGACATAGTCGCACCACCAGCTGTATCAAAGTGTACCAAACTGTTTGGTATATTGCTAGGAAACAAAACATTAATGAATTTTTACTGTAGCAACATCAGATTACCTAGTTGAACAGCGAATGACAGAAGAATGCTTTTGGTCAAGGAGTAGTCTTTAAGCTACTGAACAACTTCTGAAGACTCTATAGGATATAGGTAGAGACTACCATTGAGAGCTCATTGCAAATCACAGATTAGCATCAAGACAAAAATGGCTAGGTTAGGCGTCAATTAAAAAAAAAGCACATACAACACCTCTGTGGAGGTATAAATCATTGCCTCGTGGTTATATGAGATGAAGATTAACCTGTACCACAGTGATGGAATGAGGAAAGTACTTATCCAAACTCAACCATCCCATCTGCGGAACCCGGTGGCATGGGTGTGTGTGGCTTCCACCAGAGTTTGCAATGTTTCATCATTATTGATGATCTGACTGCTGACAATGAATTCTGAAGAATATTTCCTGGTCAGCACCTGAAAAACACCTCAAAACGTATTGAACCTGCAGCACAATCATCACCCCAAATTTACTATTAAAGTAACTATGGTCATTTTCAGGGTGATAAATAGAACTGTTCTTAACTAGCCAAATCAGATTCCTGTCATGGACGCCATTGAAAATGCATTATACCTGAAGACTGAAGATAAAGGCCCCCTAAACAAAGGTTTTCATAAAATGGCTGCTTTAGCAATACAAGGAAAGATAGCCAGCAGTTGGTGGTGTCCATAGCTCACAGACAGCAAAAGATTTGCACACACAATCCTTTTAGTTAAGATTATGTTTATTGGTCTAATCATTTTTAGCTTCTCAGAAATTGAGGTAATGGAGTTAATACTTGTAGGTAATAAGGTAATAAAAGTAATGAAATTTGGTTCTTTTAATATGATTCACCCAGCAAAGGCATAAGACCTAAAGAGTTTAAATGGGACCCACTAGAATATGTTTACATCCATCGATGTTCCAAAAGCACATGGTTTTTCTTATACTGAGCAACACTTATACCCTCTGCCTGAAATACTCTGTTAGAGCCCCCAACCTTGTCCTGTCTGCTCTGATTGGTCAGCTTGCCGTGTCTGTTCTGAATGGTCGACCACCAGAGCAGTTCCACCCCTACACACTCTGCCTTCTGCCCTCTGTCTTGTATTTCTGTCTTGGTTTCCAAGCTGTTTGAATTCTCACAAACAGACATTCAGTTCTCTGCAGGTGGGCAGAACGCAACGGAATACATGGAGTGGGGGGCATTAGAAACTTAGATAACCAGTTAGCAGAAGTTAAATAACTGGCTTTCAAAGTGGCCTGCAAATATTGTTCGCCATCTAGTCGTTGAAAATAAATGCCATATTTCCACACAATTTTAGGTTAAAAAAATGGCTCAGGAGCTGATTAGCAAAACAATTATAGCACAATAAGATTAGCTGTCAACTTACCTTTGTTAGCTCAGAAGTCTAAACTTCTCAGCAGTGGGTCTATCGCTTAGCTACAACAACTCCACACTTGCACAAATAAGAATGCACCTTCCCAGGCTGTGAACAGGAGACTTCCATTGGACCACACAAAGTCGGGACTTCCTTCGGAGTTTCTGAGAAGGAAACAAATCCTGAATTAAACTGCACACAACTTTTGCAGCAGTCAGAAATAATGTGCCATACATTTAAAATAACAGTGGAAGCAACAGTGGTACATGTGGATTTCAATCACTGACTTATTTGAGGTTCTGTCTTGGCTGAGTGTACAAAGGAGATTTTCCCTCATAATGGAAAACGCAGTGCATCATTGACATGACTACAACAGTGAACAAACTCTCCCTGGTCTCCACATTAGCCAAGCATTGTGGTAGGACATGCTTGCCAATTGGTGGAAATATGGAAATATGTCGTTGTAAAAGTACATATAGACTGCTGCCTCTGTCCGAGCCCCTGTTCCTGCCACTGGAAAACACTACTGCAGAAGTGTGTATGTTGAAAAACCCTGGCGTGGTTATTTTGTCTTAGCCATAAAGTAAATTACCCTGCAATTTCCTCAGCGACCCCAAGCAGCAAGTCCATTACAGAGACACCCCGTCATGATTGCTCGTTATTAATATTTTGTTTGTGCATTTGAAATGATGACGGATGAAAACAAACAATTCCTTGCAGAAAGCATAATTGCTTATTACAAGGGTGGGGAAGGCCACTGACATTTACAGCCAAAGCTTTTTATGATAATGCTGGTGCGAGGTTCTCTATGAGGCTTCAGTCTGCTGAATTACCTGATCCTAATGGTCTCTTATTGGGAGTTAATCTTCTGAGTACAAGCAAAATCCTTCCACACCTTTTGAGAATACACAGTGTACTCAGTGAAATGGAAAAAAAAACGAACAGGACAGGGCAGTGAGGGTTGTTTCTCCTAACCTTGAGCACTGTCAGGAATACAGAAGCAAAACTCCCGAAAAACAAGCTGAACGAGCTTCGGGAGAAATGGGCCGTTTAACTACAGACGAACACGTCATACTCATGTCCCGAAGGGTGAAGTTTAACCTAACAAAACAAGGTAGTTACTCTGTGCCACACTGATATGCAGCAGCTCCAAGCATACTGGACTAAGAGGCATGGCTCAGAAAATTCCACACTATTGGCTGGATGAGAAGCCAGGCAACTACAGATATGCAAAGCACGCAAGGCAGGCCAGGCTCTGATTGGCTGGGCGTGCTGCAATCTCAGAGGCTGGAGAGAGGGGGAGTGTGTGGAGTGTGTGTAGTAGCCCAGGCCGTGTAGTGCTGAAAACCAACCTCTGAGCCAACATGTGCATGCTTGTCACATGACTTGCTCTCCGAGCGCCACTGTGGGCGGGAGCAATGAATTCACAGCCTGTTAAATAAACGGACATTTGCGCAGATTACAAAAGTTTTCAAAGTCATCAGATCTTTCACAAACTCACTACAGACGGGTTAGGGGCCTTAAGCTAGTTTCACACTGAATATTTCTTCATTTTTGACCACTTAGTACATCTTTTCTGACATTGCAGTGCAGACAAACGATGTAGGAGAAGTTGTAAAAGGCAGGAGTTTCCATTGTGTACGTGCGTGAAAGGAACAGACAGAGAGAGGGAGGGAGGAAGAGAGGAAGAGAGGGAGGGAGGAATAGACAAGACTGATATGTTAAGCATTCTTTCACACTCTCCTCTACTCTTCCTTTCTTTATAATGGTTGCTGTTTCATATTATGTCCAATAAAAAAAAAATGTCTCCATTCACTTTGATGGCTTAATGAAAATTTACATCAGAGATTAACTTCACTTTTTGTGCTTTGAGAGATTTACTTTTTTGGCTCTATATCTATATCTATATAGCAATATACTGAACTCACGTTCTTACACACACACGTATCTATGAACTCACATTGAAACTGATTTGATTCCACTGTGTACTACTTCAGTGCAGAAGTCAAATTTCAAAGTCAATATTCCTAGAAAGTAAAGGTCAAAGCATAGTAAGATTACAATGTACATATAAAGTGGAAAAAGTAACATTTTCATGACGCTTTCCCACCCAAACAGTGTAGGGAAAAGGTGAAAGTCCAACTCACTCAGACCTTGGCTCTATGTTTATGTCCCTTAACTTCTGAGAACATGAACTTCTCCCTCCCTGTATTTCACTTTCATCTTTGACCTGACCTGGAATCCACTGTTACCCCAGAGCACGTCAAAACAAGGCCCGGCCTGGGCCAATGGCTGGAGGCCTCTCCATTCAGGCCGTCTGTGAACCGTTGACCTACGGCGCTGTGCCGATGGCTAGGGAGAGACTCGCTACAGTGTGTGTGTACACTGCTGCATGTGTGGCATTCCTGCCTTTGTACTGATGTTTTGAAGGACTTCGTTTCCCGCCAGTGTTGTCCAGCTCTTGCTCAGGAGGCTAAACCTGCAAAGATCCCTCAAACCCTCATCACCTCATGCCTCAGTTAGAAAACAACTGTGTGGCAGAGATGAGAACGCCCAAACCAATGCCGGTGTCAGCTTCCATTACACAAATAATACCATGAGCGTGTGCTTGCTAAGGCATGCGGACGCAGAGCTGGAGCAAATCCGGGGCTTTTCCCGAGCTGATAACTGACATTTACACACGACATGGCTGCAGGCCACAGGGTAGCAGAGAGACCCATCACGGGTCCCTCAGGGTTTTGCCAGGTGCGCATGCAGAATTGCCTCCTGGGAAGAACCGGCTGGCCTGGCCACTTCCAAGGTCCTACTGGTGCCCGACTCCTGATTTAATTTCAGACACAACATGGTTCCGTGGAATGCGGTCACCTTGGATGTGAATGAGGTAGACTGATTTGTTAAACTGTAACCACGAAGCTGATGAGTAAGTGTATTTTTTTGTTGTTGTTGCTGTTCAGGTTGTTGTCTGAGCGTTTTGTTTGGGGCGCGTGCTCATGTGTAGCTCATCTGCTGAAACACAGAGTACATAGTCGGATGTTGTTCAGGCAAATGAGGCCACTGTTGGAGGTGCTGCACCTTTCCCTTAGCTCAGCAGTGCTGCTGGAAGCTCCCCAGAGACCCCCTGTGTTACGGGTGACAGCCGGCTGAGGGACACGAGGGGTGGGGTGGAATACACGACTCCCTCCCTCTTCTGCAGGTCTGGTGACCAGCATGTTTAGTGATATTGAAGACATGCTTAACAGATGAAGCGCTGACCAGTGCTCTCTTCAGACGTGAAATTGACAGGGGTAAGAGCTCACAGACACAGTGGTGCCCTGAGATACAGCTGCACAGACACACAACGGTCCAGACACACAAGGGCCCAGACACAGTGCTGCCCAGATACACAGCTGCTCCGACACACAGCTGCTCAGACACACAAGGGCCCAGACACAGTGCTGCCCAGACACAGAGCAGCTTCGTTAACTCTATGGGAATGCCATTAAGTCAGGACTCAAGGACAGGACCACAGACACATCTTACCTTATAAAGACAAGCACAGGAAGTGTTTCTGAGAGCCTCGGGACATAAAGACAGAAAGCCAGAGAAAGAGATAAAGACAGAAAGCTGGAGAAAGTGGGGATGGAGTGTGTTTTATTTATCTCCGTACACTTTTCACAAACCCAGAGGCATGTTTGGATAAGCACCCAGGTGCCAGTTACACAATGTGAAGGTACTTGCTATACTTGCTATACTTGTGTAGAGGAAGAAGGAGTTCACAGGTGGAATGACCATGTGTGTCGTCTGCAACACTAGCCTCCCGACAAAAACTTGCCAGCGTTTCACGCATGACCAGGAGTTTAGATCTCACCAGTCTGCTCTCATGAATCTCACACAATGGCTAATGATTACCTAAATACTTGACTGTCCCTAAAGGACAACTCCATAATTATGGGAATTACTGCCCTGGCCCTTCTGTTCAGCTCCTGCTCTGAACAGTCACCCAACCGTCAGCGTCTCACAGGAACATTTGTGCCCAGAGACACAGGACCAGATAACACAGCTGGCTTATCACATAGCCACAGTCCTTTAACGGTGAACCTCTGGGTAATTGAATTGTGCACGGGACTGTTTTTCTGAATATGAACCCCACTGTATGGCCAGTTAGGGCGTGTGTGTGTGTGTGTGTGTGTGTGTGCTTTGCTGTTGTGATTAGTCATACGATGGTTGCACAACTCCTAGAGCCGACACCATTCCACCTCACACTCATGAAGCTGAGTGCACAGCTAAATATAAACATGTCCTGTAGGTCTCCTGTAAAGGCCAGAGTCAGATGGAGGTGTTCCACATGCAGAAGACACTCCTCTCTAGCCCACGCCGCAAAAATGAGGGGACATATGGATTCTCTCAGAACAATATTGCATAAATGGCCCCACAGACCTTCTTTTCGCAGAGATAATCTTTTTCTTTCTCTCTGTCCTTCAAAGTCTTCTTCAAAGCGCAAAGTCAAAATGTCTTTTGTTACAGTTGCGATCAGCTGTGTCACGGCCCATTTGAACAGAGGAGCAACAAGAAGAGATTGACACCTTGCATCTGAGGCAGGTTACCGGGTTACCTCTGCACTTGGGATTAGTTTGTTTACTGCACAATCCTGCACCCACCATGACTGAAAATTCAATAGATGTCTGAAAAAAAAAAGAATTAGTGATTTTTGTACTTGGGTACAGGATGAAAAATGAGGCAATGAGAGGAATTCGGTTCAGTTATCACTTCCTGTTCCCTGTTCTTTGTGTAGTAGGGGAGTGTGAGCAGTCCGGCCGTGCAGGAAGATCCAGAGTGAGCTCATCTCACCGCTTTCAACGCAAAAGGAAGAAAATGAACATGTGACAAATGAATCGAAGCCTCCTCATTCCTCATTTTGACTCGTGAGAAGGAACTTTGTTCTCCCGTGTGTATCCCTTCATCTTCATCATAAACAAAGCTGTTGCCGTGTATCCCGCTGACATGCCCAATGGATATTCAGCTCGTGCACGTGCAACACACACACACACACACACAGCCAGCACTTGCTTGGGCTCTAATCCGTCAGCTATTCACCACATAGGTTTGACAGCTGGAGATGCTGCCAGGTCTTTCTCAACGGCAGGCCTTCCCTTCCGTGGGGTCAGAGGTCAGTCTGTGAACTCTCAGCCAGCAGCAAGGCACACACATCACATGAGTGGCTTGAATGTCTCACAGGGCAGTAAGGGAACACCAACATGCTTTAAAAGTGTCACACCACCATGTGCTATACAGCACAAGTCTGTCCCCCTGCTCTGGTCCTCTTCGCACCCCTCTCTCTTAAACACGAGCATGTGAGCAGAGGCAGCTGTAGTTGGGAGGAACTCAGAACACCAGCTTACCAGATCCATCTTAACATGTGCACGGCCCTCGTGGGGTGGGGGCCGGGGTCTTTACCATGCCCACTGCTGTTATCTCTCCCCCAGGAGACGAGTCACACCGTCATCACGCAATTAACACGCTAGCCGTGCACTCACTAACGCGTTCCGCTTTAGCATGTGGCCCTGTCATTCTGACGCATCTCCGTGATCACGCATACGGGGCGGTTGAGAGGCAAGCACTGTGGCCAGGGAGCAAGAGGAGGAGAGAGGAGATGCGAGGGGAGGTGGGAGAGGTGGGTTGGGCTGAGTCTCAGTGAACTAATGATACGGAAGAAAGGAATAAGCTCCTTTAAGATAAGCATTAGTCATCTGCTGTGGACCTGGCAGCACACAGCATGACAATCTCCTCTGTGCTGCTGTACTTCTGATGACCTTTGAGCAAATGGCTTCTGCTTTTGCGTAAAGATCGTGACGTCTGCCGTCGTGCGAGCAGCCCAAACCTCCGCCAACCCCCCCAGAAAACCCCCCAAGGGTCCCTGCAGCCAAAGAACATGGAGAGTGCGATGAGACCGCGACAGATGTGTGGGCCTGTCGCAGCCATCTAGACGGCTGCTGTGGCAGAGGAATCCTCGGGCTGGGGCACTTCTGTCAGGACCCTAACCTGTGTCACCTGTGTCCCCTGCAAAGGCAAACGTGAAGTTTGACTGGCGGGACACCGCAGCTCGGCCACGTCTCCGCGTCTCGTGCTCCATTCCGAGGTGGAACTCCAGCACCTGCTGCGTGTGAAAAAACACAGCCGTAACAGAACCGAAATGTAAACGTCGACAGAAAATATCAAAATGCAACAATTACTCTTCGTTCGGTTCTTTCTCCTAGTGCGTGAAGGTATGAGACACGTATCCTGAAGCCTGGCACCGTGGAACCTGGCAGTGCCACAGCACAGACCGCACGCTGATCTTTACACTAGTCTTATTGTTCTCACTTCCTGTTAGGCTGTCGTAGGGATTCTCTGGAAGACCGCACTCCTGCGATGTTGCGACATTACCGTTGCGCAGTGTGTGCCCATATCTCGCGACGTCTCTGTGGGCAGGATCGCCTGGCTTCTTGCCACTCAAGATGACAATCAAAAAGGAGGAAAACAAAGTATAGAAATGCAGTGATATTTCATACTTTCTTAAGAAGCCCTTTAACTCTTACCTGTCAGTCTCAGGCGCCAGGTAAAGGCTATTTAGTCAAATTAGCCCAATTATTCTAATCATAAAAGACTTTGTATAGCCAGGGATATAAAGATAACAATTAGTTTGTAGTTTGTAGTTAGGGCATACAGTCAGAGGGGTGTGCGCCAAGCAGGAAGCAGTGTTTTATTGGTGGTACTGGCAACATGTTTTGTTTGTACAAAGATTTAACTGGATTTTGGTTAGAGTAAGGGTCAGGATTAGGATCAGGGTGAGAGTACTATTTGGATTGAGGATAATGTTGGGGTTAGGATTAGGGTTAGGATTGGGTTTTAGGTAGTTTAGGTAGGAGATAGTTTTGGGATGAGGTTGGTTTGAGATCTGATTGCTGGTTCCACTTGTGAGTAAACCTGACAGCAGTCGTGTCTAAACTCTCCTCTGATTCATCCATGGCAATGTGACAGATACTCTGCTGAGAGTTTACTAATTATGTATGAAGGACCTCTTACAGTGTTACCAAAATGTAATCTCATTCTACCACAAAATGTAACATACAACTGAAGACAATAACAGAGTTATGTCTATATATGTCTATGTATATGTCTACATATGTCTATATATGTCTATGTATATGTCTACATATGTCTATAGTTATGTGCCTAATGACCAACTGTCACCAAACAACATATACTCTCTTTGGAGAAAGACTATATAGAGTCTACTATTCTAGCTCTATCTGATTCATGCAGAACAAAAATAATTCACACTGCATGGCAGAAAACAGATGAGTTATGAATCTAAAATACGTTAAGCAGAAAGGTTATAGCTGCAGAAGTGTAGAGCTGCTTGGCTTGATTGGTTGATTTGTTTGTTTATGGGCTTTTCTCCCATAAACCTTCCTTCCTCAGTGCTGGATATTCTGCCACACATCAGAATTGCCCAGAGTTGATATAAACTCATTTTACTGCAGAGGGCTGTTGTTTCTGAACAGAGAGTCAGGCTGTGTGCACCTGTTAACCCCTATGTAGTGTAGATCACTGACCTCTCGCTCACATGCAGTAAATCTTATCGCTCTTTCCAGGAGCAACCAGTGAGCCAGGAGACCCACCCAGCCCACACGGCTCAGAGTGAGGAGAAGAAATCAGTCCCACCCACTCTGGGGGGGGTGGAGCTTGTTTCTGTTGGGGGACTTCACTGGGGACCGCACGGTGTTGGCAGAAATGGAGGTTTCGGCAGGAACCCCCCTCTCTCAGTGTTATGGCTTTGCCACCACAACACATCATTAGCTTTCTTCTCTCCACATCACACGCCCAGCGTCTCTCGCCTTGGTTCCTGGCGCTGTTGGTGAAACCCAGCACCCGGTTTCCATTCCGCCTTGTCGTAGACGTGAGCTATGAGAACTGCGTATAGAGTTGCGTCTGGCTGGATGCTATTCTGCCATTGTCTTTCCAGTTTGGGCCCTAGGTATTTAGAAACACTGGAACATGGCACCACACCCCACTCACACCACCTCCGCTCCACCCGTCTGTTTCTCCCTATAAGACCGGAAGCCTCTGGATGCTCCACCCATGCAGGGCACGACAGGTGAGCCTCAGAGAGAGGGCAGAGTTCAGCCGCACGGACCTGCCCACGGCGTAGAGCACTCCTGCCCTCCTTACGCCACACTATCACAGCTTGTAATGTTTGCATTAATTATCTTATCTAACCATGGATAAATCAGTATAGTAATGCAAACCAAAGGCCTCAAGGAAATGTTTCATAGCAGATCACTGCACTTCTGAACTTCGGAAAAGCAGCAGCTGAAAACGAAGCAACTGAAATAAGTCCCTTGCTGAATGGAGTACTTATTTGTTTAAGGTTTTCTTGTTAAAGGCTGCACACCGATTCTGACCTCAAAGTGGGAAGTAATGGCCATGTAGTTGTTAAGAAACGTACGCAGACAGAATGCGCCGGGGCCACTGACAGGGCGAAGGGTATGACGGTTATCCTCCAAGCTCAGAGAAAGGAGGGCAACAGAGGGCAACAGAGCCGCCGCCCCCCCCACCAGCTGCCCCACTCCAGGGTGCCTGGCATCTTCGCAGGTGCTGGATGTAGATCTGGCTGGCTGGGCTTGGATGGAGAACCCCTGGTTCTTTCACATAACCCAGCGAGAAAAGCCGCGGTCAGCAACCTCAACCAGAAGTCCGTTAGCTGAAGGACACGACTGGCAGAAGGTCAGTTCCGCGTTGATGCCTCCACGCAGGACATCGCTCAGTGTGTGAGAACCAGTGGCTATGCCAGTGTGACCTCCGAGTGGCATTTACATCTGGGAAGGAGCAGAAAACGGTGCACAGGCAGAGCGGGAGTTTGCCGGGCAGGTGAAGGAGGGGGAAGGAAGCCTCAGCATCTCTGGTTTGATGGGCGCTCCCCAGGGAAGAGCACCGAGAACACTTACATCCAGGCCAATGGAGGAACACCTCTCCCTGTGCACTGGGGGGGGGGGGGGGGGGGGGGGGTGGCGGGGGGGGAGGCTCGCCAGCCTACAGACTGATGACTGCGCTGGGTTACATGGGGAGGTGATAAGCCCCCATCTAATTACACAGCAAGGCCGGTTCAAGGCCGTTTCAGATCTTCTGCCGCTTTGCTTCACCTTAGGAATCAATATGCATTCCATCGCCGTCACGTCTACGAGTCAAAATGGTGGTGCTTAAATCGGGAACCCTTTAAGCCGGCACGGGAAACGCACCAGAATGGAAACTGACAGGATGATAAGTGTGGAGCAATGCGACAAGGCGTTTTTCTCTTCTTCTTCCAGGGATGATGAGATCCTCGTGATGTGCGAACGGCCATTTCACACCACCATGTCTCCCATTTCCTGCTTGTGTCTCACTTTCCTAGCAGTTGAGCTTCCCTCCATGATGTGTGCCTAACTTCCTGGGATATTTAGACAGTTGGTGGACTGGAATTCAAAACAAAAGTGTAGCATTGGTTCTCCAGGCCCATCTGACCCCCCCCGGACTCATGTGACTCCCCCCCCCCCCCCTCCACCGTTACTTGTTTTCATAACTGCATGCAAAGGTTACGTCCGGCGTTGTTTGTTTAACATACACACACGAGGATAATATCAGGAAAACATACCTCCTCATGTGACTTTTAACCCTTTGGAGCACAAGTTTGGCTGCAGGCAGCTGTGCTCAGATCCACCTCCTGAGGGAGGGAGGAGGGAGGGGGCCCAGAGCTGAGCCGCACCTCCCACTCCTCCATGGAGCGGGCCGCTCAGGTGAGAGGGGCAGTCACCTCACTGGGCATGTCAGAGCTGTGGTGCTTACAATGGGGGGGGTCTCCCGATGGGTCTCTGGGGGAAAGTAATCAAAGGAAACGCAGTAACCCCAAGTGCTGTTTAACATGCACTTTTCATGCCTTTTGCTAGTTACTAGTAAGTACTAGTGTTGCTAGTTACTTTTGCTAGTTACTGTGCTAAGTACAGATGTGAGCTGAACCACAAATCCACATGGACGTGTGGGAGTAAGAGAGAAGGGGCCCACTTCTCCCCCCCCCCCCCCCCCCCCCCTCATTCCCCCCCACCCCCCGATGGGTCTCTGGGGGAAAGTAATCAAAGGAAATGCACGAACCCCAAGTGCTGTTTAACATGCTTAAAAGAAGTTCATGCCTTTTTGCTAGTTTTCATCGATTCAACGTACTAAGCAGATCCGGACACAACACACACACACACACACACACACACACACACACACACACACACACATATAAAGCAGGTGTCTCTGACAGATGCAGACTCATTAGATTAACCCCTCAAAACAGGATCCTGACTGGTACCGTGAGGAGCTCCAAGCATTAACCCCGTGTGTCCCTGTGAAACGGGGGTCCTCTCTCCCGGGCGGAGAGTGGCGGTCACACGGGACCACAGCAGTCACGCTTTGTTGTTCGCGATGAGTGGCCACTCCACCCGCAGCACACCAGCAGGTTTGGTTTAAAGTTTAAACATATCAAAGTGCATGCAGGCCAGTTCTGCTCGGACGGCTGTTCAACAGAGCGGGCTGGCAGCTGCGGTGCTGAGGGCCGTGCACTCGTGCCCATTGTCACCATGTGATTTGGCTCTGGAAATAGCCCTCCTACAACAAAGGAGGGCCGGATCGGACCGCCCGCTCTGGCATGATGGAAATACAACTCTCAGAGGTGAACCTCAGGGCCATAATGTTTCACCTCATTCCTCAGCTGCACCCAAAATAAAGCTTCTAATATCACTGCTAAGAGACAGAGGCAGAGACTGAGAGAGAGAGATAGAAAGAGAGAGAGGGAGAGGTTACAGGTTTAATCATTGGTGTCAGGGTGGAGAAGAAATTGCATTTTGGTACTAAATCTATGTATTCGACCACACCTGTCACTGTATATATTAGTATAATAATTATTGTAATGGTTAACACATTTATTTTGTTATGATTTTTCCAATTATTATTGTCAGTAAAACATTTTTATTATATCAGTAAGTTCAGCCCTAAATTCTATATGCTTTGGCCAAATAGTACCTCATACAGTCATACCAATAAAGCTATCTTGAACTGAAATGAAATTGAAATGATTTATTAGATCTATGTGCAGTAACGTGGCCATCTAGTAGAGATCAGTCTGCCCATACCATGCTAGCTGACCATAAGAGAGGTCTTCTGTGGAGAGACTCTATTATGAGCCTTCCAGCTACCCTCTATATTGAAGTAGAACCCCTACAGCAGTTTTTTTCATGTCTTACCGAGTAAATTTTCCATTTGAGGTTCTTGCTAAAAGAAAGAAGAGCTGACGGAGAGAACAGTATCTCTTCTGACTTCTATGCCACTGGCTGTGGTATCATGATATTGTAAGCCAGCAGCAGGAATATTGATGTTCCAGAGAGTCAGCCAGTGGAAGGTTTAAGTCTGAGGAGGAGTCGCGAGAAGAGAAACATGAGAAGTGATGGAAAAAGAGAGAGACATTTTGCAGGCCCTCTTATTCAGAGCGACTTACTTATGTATCAGTGTGACAGCACGTGTGCTCCCAGGGAATCAAACCCGTGACCTTGGTGTTACTAAGAAGAGCGCGAGAGGGAGAGAGGGAGAGAGAGAGGGAGAGAGAGAGAGGGGGAGAAAGAGAGAGAGTGTGTGTGCTTCCCGTGTCCCTTCCTTTGTCCTTCTTTCCAGAATGATCTTTCTGGAACAGTCCCCGTCTTTCTTACTGCACAGTGCTAGCCAGCCGAACAAGAGGAGCAGTGTAGCTCCAACAGGCGACCCCACCTAAACATAGACGTCCATATTCTTATTAAGACCAGCCGGGCCTACGCATCAGTCTCACACAGCACCGACAGACAGGAAGACCCACTGTGCACACCCCTGCATATACCCACATGTGTACACACACACACACACACACACACACACACACACACACACACACACACACTCACTCACTCGCTTTGACTTATGGGCATATGAGCACTAAAGGTCATATGAAACATTAATGGTCCTCCGTGCTGCCGTTAGAAATAGCCAAAGCAACAGACATATAGATTCTGCCGGAAGTGGCCAGACACAGTAGCATATACTTGAGCACAATATCCAGCTTGGTGAGAGCACACAACTGCACACACGGGGGTGAAGGAGGTGCGGCTCCTCTTGCACAAATGCAGTTGAGCGCCACTCAAAGCTGCACACACACACACACACACACACACACACACACACACACACACACACACACACACACACAGGCCTGTACACGAATGCATACTAAGTGAATCACCACACGAATGCATACTAAGTGAATCACCACCACAGCCAGTTAATACTTTATTGCCATTTGTTACATTTACATTTCCTATGTGGTTCTCTGTTGCTTAACCTGTATGTGCAAAGGCTGCTAGAAGCATGTGAAGCACGCGTTGTGGTTTCAGCAATGATTCATCCTCCCATCCCCCCTTTAGTACCATACTCCCCTGTTTCTTCTGTCAAGCTCGAGGACACCTTTCTCTTTAGAGAATGTGTAGCGTACGTGTGTGTGTGTGTGTGTGTGTGCGCCAACATTGACAGTATGTTCCTGAGTGTGTGTGGGCAGCATTGATCTGCAGCTCCAGAAAAGGCCCCCCCAGACCTAAACGATGATGACTAAGATCTGGAGCAGCTCACAGCCTGTAGAGGAGGGAGAGTGGCTTAGGTCACATGACCTAGAACACACTCCACTCAGGCCCAAACCCCCTGGTCCAGCGAGCCTCGGACACGGAGCCTCTCTGGGCAGGTCTGGACGTCCCGGATAAGCGGTGCGGCTCGGAACAGTGGCACGTGAGGCCCGTGTGTGCACACGCCAAGTGCTGGAGCTCCTACAGGAGGGCAGAACAAACAGGACACGCGCAGGAGGAGACGAACGACGTCGCTCAGGCGTGCGAGGCGAACGACGCCCCGGGCGAGCCATCCGTCAGGCTCAAATGGCCGTGAACAACCCCATTCAAAACCTAATCGGAAACTTACCTTACAAGCGACATTGCCCCTTAGAGGTCGGCCTTATCTCAGGGATGTAATCTTTGCACATTCTTTCGTAGAGATTACAGAAGTGTAAATTATCTGGCTAACAGTGCACAGCTCCCCATTAGTAGTTTGCCTAGCGGCTGGCAGCGGCCATAAGCAAACAGCCACTGCCGCATGGCGGAGTCGAGCAGCTTTAGCACACAGAGGTCATTCAGGTCATCATAGGCAGCACCGTCGACAGTTAACCTGAAATCTCCCAGGGTTACGGTTCATGTGGGAATCAGCACTCTTATGGGAAAACACTCGGACCTAACAACCGAGGAGTGAGCCGTGTTCAGTAGTGAACAGCACCAGAGTGCAGCGTGTCAGGCAGGATCTGTTGGGATTACATTCAGCAGGAGCTGCAGCAGGATAAGCATCTAACGTCCACGGCTTCGCTTAGCAGATTAGTGCACAGGGACGGAGGGCGAATGGCGGAAGTGCGTATAAGGAGGCCGCTCTCCATTTATTTAAGCAGCACATAAACACATTTTTAGCTTAACATTTTTAGCTTTTGCCTTCACAAGCTTTACACGTTCAGCATCAGCAAAACGTGCGTTCTTCTGGTCATAAGCAGATCTGATCGCTTGGGTGAAGTTGGGAGCCTGTCTAGATGCATTAGCCTTCGGTGGATGCTGGGAGCACTGCGGCCAGGTGGCTGTCGGGTACATTGAGCGTTTTTGCAGAGGGAGTTGGCTCATTCCCGGGTTTCATCTGGGCCCGTCCCACAGGGTGCGGGTGCGCGGCGAGGTGGTGCTGTCCGGTTCTGGCCCAGCGCCCGCGTGTTGGGCGGTGTGCGCGCTGTTAGAGGTGCGTGTCTGCATGCCAGTCCGCTGTCCTCTCCGCTCCTCAGGGGTGGAGGGAGCTCCATCTCTCAGGATTAAGAGCTCAACAGTGAAGATCTCATCTCTCTCTCACTCTGCACAACACACACACACACACACTCACACACAGTAGGAAAGAGAATCCAGGGGAGAGGGGGAGGCGTGACACACACATCCCCGGAGAATCAGCGAGCGGCAGCACAGAACACACACCTCTTTCTGGCACCTGAATCTCTCCTGAACCTCATGCAGAACCTGACAGGAATATGGGACTCGAGTGTGTGACTGAAAAGCACGGATGCATAAGCAGGTGCAGCCGGCCGGGCAGTATTGATCCAGCGAGTAGTCTGGACAAGCTATTGATGAAGTAATCAACCGGACCACAGCCATCTGGCCAAATGATCTCTACGCACTATATGACTTATTATTGAAATTCCACATCAAGTGAATAAATAAATAAATAATTGACTTGCTGTGGAATACAGTAGTCACATTACCCACTGAGCTCCAGTTTCATGAACTCAACAGTGACATTGACTCTCTTCAGTATGTGTACATCGGTTCTCTCCACAAACAGGAAGCGAAAAGCAGACTTCAAAGGTTCTGTGAACTCTCGGCTGTGAAGAATTCTAGTATAATGCAACACTATAATGTAAACATTTTCTGTCTAAAAATTTTAGGTCCTCGTAGCATCTAAAAATATTCCAGAATCAGTACAACATTCTTTCCTTCACAAACGTTATCTGTTTACATTCAGTCCCTGAGAGAATATGGCACTTCCTGGTGGTTTTCAGTGATATTCACCACTTCCTGTTCATCTTAACTGTAATCTTGAGAACAAACTTGTGTGCTTCACACTGTGTATTAAGTACTGTGCACACTAAATAAATTTAATATGATAATATTTTTGTCCTCTGCTCCAAAGGTGTTGAGTATACAGTGGAGGTTTACAGCCACAGTGTGGGTCTCCTTCCAGGCTGATTACACTCACAACGAGGACAAAGACGATCAGGAAAATAATAATAGTCAGCAAATACAGTAATGCATTTCAACACAGCCCATTTAACGTAACCTGGTCCTGGATCAGTGGCGTACGCCAAAGGATGCACATGCAACCAAGTGAGTGCCGTTAAGAGTTAAGGTCTATTCCTAGAAGGCTCTGCACCCAGCGTGATGGTGACTGGAGTGGTGAGTAATGGCTACTCGCCTGGAGAAGTCTCAGAGACACAGCCGCAGAGAGCACGGAGGAGGGAGGCGTTCTCAATGCCCCAGACACAAGCTCATGTTTAATGAAGGCAGGCAGCAGCCTAAATTTAGTGCACAGGTGCATCACTGTTGCCTTGGTGCAACACACTGCTTTGGGCCTCTCCAGACAGATGATAGTTGCAGGTTCCGTGAAGGCAACCCGCAGTCAAAAGAACCACAAGAACGGACCAAGTCGCCAAGTTCGACCGAGCATCTCGCAGGAAGCGTATCGGGTAGAGTCACGGAACCTGAGGACGAGCGGAATGGGAAAGGCAAGGTTCCGTCTGCTCTCGCCGCTCCGTTAGAATGACTAGAATACTGACCGTGTTTTAAAAGCAGGAGTCCAGTCCTGGGAGCTCGTGGGAACTGCTGCTGAACGTGATGCCATCAAATCAGGAAGCTGCACGTCGCTGACCCAGGGCTACCTGTGCCACTATGTGCGCCCCAGTGCAGGCGGCTCCCTGCAGGGGGTCCGCACAGGGCCCGGATCCATCACAAATCGGTGAGAACGGATCAACAGGGACTACCCAGCAGGGAGTGTGACATGACCCCTACTCTGCAGTCCCTCTTACGCCTACAGAGCACCATTGGCAGCCAGACACATTTCTACCATCTTTCTTCCATCTGAGCTCTTAGTTCATGGTGAGACGGCCCCGCTAACAGCAGAAGAGTCGACATCAGAGTTCCAGTCAGGGACGTGAACCTTCATCAACTTTAGTTCATTTGAATTGCTGCTTGCTGCAGGTGAAGATGGGGGTTATTTAATTCATAAGTTACAATATAAGACCATTTTTCTGCCACTTGTTCCAAAAATCCCCTTCATATTATCACCTTCTTATATGACAGACGAAAAGCTAAGTTTGTTCAGTGCGATTTGAAAGATAAAGAATACGCCCTCTAGTGGTCTAGTTGGGAAGGTGCTACAGGCAGAAACGACCAGTAACATTATCCTGCATTTCCAGCCAATGGCTGACAAAAGATGTCACCAAATTCCAAATTTTAGCCCTGGCCAAAACATCAGCGACAGAACCCTATGGTGAATTTCAAATGTGCATGAATTCATGTGCCTAATCCAAACTAGACTTGGATTCAACAAAAAACAGAGCAGTTCTAACAGAAATACAAATCCTGAACACTTCAAAAACCTTTCTGGTTTACTAGTTCACTTTCAACATCATTGGTTTATTGAGCCAGTATTTCTCAGAATCCTCTACATGGAATATTTACAGTAGCAGAACCATGTACCATGTTGCCTGTTTTCATGTAAACATATTAGAGTGGAGGCAAAATAATGCCTCCTTGTACTCTGTGAGGAGAAGCAGACTGAATGAAGACGCAGATGCCAGTAACAGCTAGACTCAGGCTCTAAAGTCACTCTGTCTGCACTAGGGTATGCAATAAGCTATAAGGGAAACAGGTGTTTATGTGGACCCACTGCTGAAAGACCACGTGACCCCTGACCCCCCTTTACAGCACAATGGGCTCAACAACTGTTCTCATACTAACTCCTGAATGTGGAAACATTGGCGCCCATGAGCTCCATTATGGGATCAAAGTAGAGGATCTTAACAGCCTTGCACACCTCACGGAGAAGCACTGCACAGGCTGCAGAGAAAACTGGACTGGGGGGGGGGCTGTAGAAATTGGGGTCAAGGGTCAAGGCAAATGATTGAGAAGATGGGAAATCAAAAAGCAAAATAACAGGCAGAAGACGAGTGCTGCTGGGGGTTGTGAGTGCGGAGTCAAGCTTCCAATCCTATAGCAGTTTCAGGCCTCAGACATCTCCATTCGCTCCAGATTAAAGTGCCACGAGACCCTCTCTGACCTCCTGATCTCACCGCCTTTAGTGACGGGCGCTTCCTGCAGGGTGGTCTGCTGGGTGGAGTGTTTCACGTACCAACTCTACCATCCCGTCCTTCGTTAATCTCCTCCACATTTCCCTGGAACATTCCGGCGGCGTGCCGGGACTCTCTAAATGAGCCTGCACACACGGTAACAGGCCGGAGCTGAAAATGTCAGCTGGGTCTCCACAGCTCCCCCCGTCACCGGGCCGACCTGAACGGGCGTCGCTGTGGAGCGAGTGGACAACGTCGCTAATTAAAGAACGGGCTGCCGGGGAAGGAAGCGTCGGCGGAGCCACACGTTTGATCATATCCACACGTGTAATCAGAGCCACGCGTGTGATCACAGCCTGACGCGCATGGCATGGCTATTTTTCCCCTTACACGCGTGTGCACGCAGCTGATGGTGGGTTTGAACACAGAGAGATGGCAGCTGGACGCCACAGCGCGTCCCCGTAATAGCAGTGGACGGGAAGACGGAGAGGTGGCAGGGACACAAACCCAGCGACCGTACAAGCACCACTCAACACATCTGGATGACACTGGAGGCAAGAACTCACGTTAACTAACACATTCCAATCTTTAATATCGAAGTGGTTCTTTAGAAGAGTATACGTGAAGTGAATGTAGGTTTTATTCATAAGCCGTATTCCAAAATTATAGGCTAGGATGAAAAATTGCAACGCCGATCATTTGGTGACATATTTAAGAAGACTGGCGAGGGGGAGGGGCAGGTTTCAGACGCTGCTGTCATGCCCTTTTATAGGAGGGCCGTCCACATGTATGGTCCTCAAAGACATAGCACCACTTAAATCGTTTATGGCCAGGAGAGGTAAGAAAGTGCATCAGTAAAACATGGCAGCTTTAGACTGGACTAAATCAGAGAGGAATGAAGGTCACAGTGGAGGAGATTTTATATTGTGTATATATATATATATATATATATATATATATATATATATATATATATATATATATATATATATATATATATAAAGGGGAAGTTGAAGGATAGAAGGAGAATGGGAGAATGTGTGCATGTGACAGTATGGATGCAGTAATATGGGGGACTTGGACACGTGAGTCAAGTCGTGGCAACTGTGGAGAGGCAGAGAGTCCTGGGGGGGTTGCTGTGGACATGGTGGATATATGAGCGTAGAAATGGGAGACTCGATCTCTCCCCAACACTGCATCATCATGTCATCAAGCACAGAGCAACTCCTTCAGTCTGCGCCGTGTGTGTGGAAGACGTCGGCCTGCCAAGTTCTCTCTCAGCAGCTTTAAGGAGCTGCGTCACCACATCTGAATTATGAATTTTGAAAATAAAGCTGAAGGTGTGTGAACATGGAAGGCCCATGGGACGGATCACAAAATCACTTTCATTTTATTAAATGAATGTTCAGTGTGACACTTATAATCAGGTTATAAATAATAAACTTAGGAATTAGTAGTTTGAAAACACGCGTTTTATGCAGCTTTGAACTAAAGATGAAATAAAAATTGATTAAGTACAAAAGGCCTGTGATAGAGGCTGTGAAGACGAGTGAGGTCCACAGTTCAGCAGCAGCGTGATTGAACGTCACATGTCAGTGTGCCACCCTCTAACCTGCCTGGCATGGGAGGGGTGTCATTTGAAGTTCCTTATCAGGTTTCTGGAAAAGCACGTTATGCAGCCTTCAGCCTAGCATGTGTGCCACCATACCACTGCCTTACAGACAGACACAGACACACACACACACACACACACACACACACACACACACACACACACACACACACACACACACACACACACACACACACACACACACACAGAGTGAAGCCCTCAGTCCCACTGCTGATGACTGACATCATTTACATTTCGGGTCAGCACTGTTTACAAGAACCTAAGAGTGGAAAGAAGAAAAACAAGACATGTTGGGGTGGGTGTCAGGGTGTGTGTGCGTGTTTGTGTGTGTGTGTGTGTGTGTGGGGGGGGGGGGGGGAGGGGGGGGTATAAAGTTCTTAAATACTGCGGTCTTGCTGGAAGAGGAGGCCAACTGTGAGCATCGCACCATCAGTGACCCACACGCGAGTACACCCCCCCAGAGTGGGTGGGACTGATTCCCTCCTCTCACTCTGAGCCGTGTGGGTCTCCTGGCTCACTGACTGCTGCTGGAGACACTGATGAGATTTACTGCATGTAAGCGAGAGGTCAGCGATCCACACTGCCACAATCACACAGCACCATTTTTTTGTTTTTAAATTGTCATTGCTGAGTCCCTCCAATCTACTCAGCTTCAAGTAATAATCACACACACACACACACACACAAACTGGAGTGTGTTGGGGCATGAGGGCTGCATGAGGAGGACTGGTGGTGCATGTCTGGCGGGTCTTAAACCGCTTTAACGAGAGTGGTGGGAGGAGCCCTGCTGAAGGTTACATCCACCCGTGCCACCGCCTCCCCGTCAGCTCCACCAACACCTGCACCGTGAACACGGCGGGAGTGCAGACCCAGCGGACACCACCGCACTGCAGCGCCCAGCACAGCCCCGCCCACAAGCAAGCAGGTGACCCCCTCAGCTGACTGGGGACCAGCTTCACCTTGGTGCCCACATCAGACCTGCGTCTGAATCAGAAAGGTCATCCAGTGCAGCACTAGGTGCTAAGATGTATAAAACTATGGTGCACAGCTGCTGCCCTGCACACACACACACACACACACACACACACACAGTCATTGAGAGTGTAAAGGGCATTAGGCCGGTTTGATCTCACACTTGGAGGCACTCCACAATCTATGCTGTTACAAGGGAAGTAAACCATATCTGATTACCTTAGTGTGTAGCCCTGGCTTTGAGACGAGGGTTAAGAAATAGGGGAGACACGATTCACTGTTACATGATCCACTCTGCCTCCCACAGGGGGGAGAGAGGAAAAACAGCTGCACTTCTCGACAGCTCCAGCAGGGGGAGCTCTGCGTGGCACAGGGATCTTGCCGACAAGAAGCTATATTTAGACCATTGAATAGAAAAATGTATTTATAGAGCTTTGGGTTCAGCTACAGTGAGGGCGGTGCAATAGCTGGAGGGATTCAATGCATCAAATCACTGCTGACAAACGCTTCTTGGCCAACTCTGGAGACGCCGCCAAAAACATACCCCGCACACACGCACGCACGCACACAAACATACACAGCCTGCGGTGACATTCACATGCTCTTAACTCTGCATGTGCTAAAACCAGTATCAACACCACCACAATGCTTCCTAAAACAATCCCCCCAAATGAGAGGAGAATACGCAGCTGCCATCACGTCATGCGTCTTTAATCCCCGTGGAGCCGAGAGGTCAGACCACCCCGCGCGACGTCATCACCTTTATCCCGCCACGCGGCATCACTGCAGCAGAACGTCGCAGAACAAATTCTCGGGAGGGGTGGGGGGGTGGGGGGGGCTTCATGCTTTTAGATTTAAAACCAATTTATATAACAAGAATGTAATCTCATATTTTCACAGTCAACACAGACATCATTGCACAGCATTGGCACTTAAAATAAATTACAATTAAATACATTGGAAATGTGTGTAGTATGAGAACATGAGAACATATATTAATCAGTAAACAGGAGAGTGACTGCGTCTTACTGGACACAGGTGAGGTGGCCGAGCGCATCACGGTGATCTGTGCTAACGCTCACAGCGATTAGGCCACCGCCTGGTCAGATATCGACAGTGCACAGCCCCACGCAGCGCGGACTACCCACATCCTGGCTGTGATCAGTGGTCAGGACGCACTTTCACCCAGTGATACCAGGGGACAGGTGGTCTGCGGATGGCGCTGTGCTGCCCCTAGTGGAGAGCTGATGTAATGGCGGACAGATTCACCATGCAGCAGGGACACTGCAGCAAACCAAGTGCCCTTCCTACATTTGATGCAACACTGATGATGATTAAAATCCCAATAAAATGCTAAATAAAATGTATTAGTAAGTGGTAGGGGCATTTTAGTACTGCAAAAAAAATTGAAATAATAATAAAAATAGAAAAGTTCATAGCAGAATGCACACTGGACCAAGTTACTTGTTCTGTGAAGTAGTAAACAAATTTAAATGAATATTTACAAGGTCTCAAACATTGTACACTTATGAATGTAGAATGTAGTTACCACAGTATCTTACCATCAGGGAAAAAAAAACAGTTTCATCTTGTACAATTTTTTTTCAAGTCTATATATAACACAAAATTAGCAGCAGTTCCAGTCAAAAAATGTGAAAAGCAGCTTATCTATTGTTAAAAAACAAAACAAGTTCATCCAGTGCTAAGAAGAACCCAGTGAGAAGCAGCCCACTCCGGGCAGGGCAGGAGGATCAATGCCCGCCTACAGAAGGCCGAGGTTCACACGACCTCCAGAGCAGCAGAGAGGACTCACAGGCCCAAATCCTTATTCTGCAGCAGAGCAGGTCCTGAATCACTCTGTATCCGGCGGAGGCAGACGGTTCCGAGCGTAGCCCGGGGCGTGTGGTCCGGTGCGAGGTGAGAAGGGGCTGCCGGGGTGCCGCTCCCCCGTCTCTCCGCCCCTGGAACTGCTGAAGGGCTGGAACAGCCTCTCCACCGCACGCCTAAGGGCCTCTCCAGTTCACACGAGTCGCTGCAGAATTGGTGCCAACCCCCACGTGTGTGGAGAGCCCTTCACGAAAAGTGTTCATGGTGGTCTGTGTGTGTGTGTGAGAGAGAGAGAGAGAGGGGACAAGCAACCACAGCACCTAAACGAGAATCATAGCAGCCATGACACAGCAGCCATAGGGCTGCCGGGCGTGGACAGGAGCTAGCGGTGAGCAGCTAGCGGGCAGGTGCTAGCACGTGGCCAGCAGCTAGCGGTAGGGCAGGGTGGGCGAAAGCGTGACGGTGGGCAGCATGGTGAGGTAGTTAGAAGGCACGTAACCCCGGTGGCCCCGCGCCTCAACCAGGCTCCACGCTCCATTGCCCCGCTTGTCGTGGGCCTCCACAACCCGCACGGGCTCGCCGGCCCTCAGAGACAGCTCGTGACCGCTCCGCGCTGTGAAGTCGTACCCGGCGAACACCTGTAGGCCAGGACGGACAGGGAAGGGACGGTGGGGTTAAGAAAGGGGAAGAGAGAGATAGAGGAGTAGAGCACAGGAGAGAGGGAGGGAGAGGGAGGAAGGGAGGGAGGAAGGGATAGACAGAGGGAGGGAGAGTCAGATTATCATTATAATTATGTCATTATAACTGAGCAGACACCAGTGTGGAATTTTAGCGGCATGCAGAGACTTCACCAGACAATAAACCTCCTCAAGAGGAAGTCAGAAAGCCCCAACCACACACACCCTTTCCACTTTGAAATCACATGCTGAGGAGGACACAGAAAGTCAGTTCTTCCGACATGTTCTAATGCAGAGGGAAAAAATGAGTCCCATCATGCAAGATTCTCCAAGCATAGGACCAAGTATTCCCCCATGTGGCCACCACAGGAACTGTCGACTCAAAACACAAATACAAGAGACTTCAAACTAAGAAAATACTTCCAAGCTTCTCTTTTTTTTTTAATAGCCAACGGTTTGCTGCCAAATGATGAATCCCCTACCTGAACTCGCAAAGGTGAAGGATACAATGCATCTGTGGAATTGGATGTCACCTGGCTGTCTCTTCTGGATAGGAATGAGGAGCATTCTGCACTAGTGCGATGATTAATGACCCTCAAAGCCTGGGCCCAAAAATCTATCATGCCTTTACGATTGCGGGGGCGATACATCTCCCACGCTCAGACCAGAACCTCCTCGAGTAATCAGGCAGAATAACTTGCTACCATTGGACAGCGAAAAACACACAAATGAATAATTCAGCGTGTGGATTTGATTCTAATGCGACAAAGCTGTGCTGTTGATTTCTGTGTGCATGGCAACGCTAACACTATTCTGGCAGGGCTGCAGCTAGCGCACGTGCGTGAACAAGTGCGTGTGCGCGCACGTTTCTGCGGCGACTGATGATCAAATCGAGGGAGAGATGATGGCGGACCTACGCTGCCTCCCACTCGGGCTTAGCCGAGCTCCAACGACCGACGCTCACCTGGACGCAGGTCGGCGCGGCGGTGGTGAGGTGCTGAGGACCGGGCGAGTACGAGTGTCGCCGTCCTGGACCGCTGGGTGTGATGCTGAGGTTGGTGGTAGGAAGAGTGCCCACGGACACCTGGTGGTAGCGGGTCAGCTTGGCGGCTGGAACGTAGCCCCTGGGACCTGTGGAGGCAGCCACAGAGACATCGGTGGCGTTAAAGATCCTCGGGGGTCCTCGGGGGGTTGGGGGGGGCTGCAGTGTACTTGGATGCATGTTTTGGCTTGGATGTGCCAGTGCAATGATGTGGTGTGACCAGCAGATGGCTCTGCATACACTATAAAGGCATTAGATAATCACTGCTGTTGAATTTTACAAATATGCTCTTTAAAATAAAGTACTACTGACACCACATTACAATAAAGCTTTACAACCATGAGCTAGAAGGGCGTTCAAATATCGCCTCTTTCCAAATATGCAAGCGTCACTCCGGCCCACTATGCTTACTAATGAAACCGCCACCACTGCCCTGTGCTTGTGCAAGCAAGAAGAAAGTGTTTTGAATTTTAAAGAACAGAACAAGCTGATTCAGAATAATAGCATGTAGAGACTGAAGATAATGCATTTAAAAATAAAACACTGGGGAACCATGTAGTGCTTCAAATAATAATCACTCATCATTTTTCTTTGCCTCTACTGTGAGGCTGGAACAAAAACAGATAAATAATAACTAGGAATGGGTAAACCAGGACTTTAAGGTTGTCTGATCTCAGATCAGGTTGGCAGTGGCGCATACCTCCAGCGTCCACCAGCCAGCGTCGCCGGTCCCCACGCGTGTCCATCTCGGTCAGCACGGCCACCAGCTCGCCCCTGTTCAGGTTGAGGTCCAGGTCACGCGTGGCCACCACCGGCCCGGTTAGCTGGTAGATCTTCTCCTGTCCGTGCTTGTCAACCAGAACCTTCAGACGCTTCTCTGCCTCAGCGCCAAGAGCCTGGGAGAGCAGACGTGTGAAATACGGCCCGTCAGAGCGCCGAAGCGGCGACCCTCCAGCCCTCGTACGAAAGCACCGGCAGTAAGGGACTCGCATTTGCAAAATGACATTCATGAATGATGACAGCAGTGTCACAGCTAGTTAGTTTTCCAAAACAAAATGTGTTCCCGAGTATCTTAAGGATTAGTGTAATCACAACGCACTGCCGAGGATCTCTGGTGTAAGTCACAGATCCTGAGTCACTGTGAATGCCATGTGCCTAGTGTAATTACTGCCTAAGCCTTTAGAGGTGGGGCGAGTTCTCAATACAGACTTGCACACAGCCAAAATGACAGTAGGCTATAATGACATATCACTGTAAATTACATCACTGCTCACGCAATATGACAGTTGGATTATTCTTCATTTGCTACTGCTGTGAGAGTCTGGCTCAGGCTGTAAATGTCTGTAAATATCTCACCCCCATCCCCCAAATAACCCCCAACTACAAAGCTAACAGCCGTCTGACAATCCCCATCGCCGAAACTGAGCGGGATTTGCAGAGTATCTGCCATGTGTGGGTTTTATTCTTTGATCACCGCAGGCCTGAAGACATCAGTACGAATGTGTTTGGGTGTACAGAGGACACCAGGCTTTGATTACGTTCTGCAGGAACATACAGCTGACGGATTCATCCGGAACTCGTCCGTCAGAATCGGCCCTTTCAACATCCTCACCGGCTGAAGTAATGGCCCTACACCCAACGCCACGGGCGATGAAGTAATGGCACTTTGCAAAAACGAGAGCGGCTCACAATTATGAACGATGACAACCCTGTCAGAGGCACTTATTCCAGCCAAGCAAAACAGGAGGATTATACCTCCGCGTGTGGACCAATGGACCTTGTCCTCAAACCCTTGGCGCGTTGCCTGATGCTATGGTCTTCTCTTACATATTTTAAGCAACAGCTCAAACAGAAGACAGCTGTTTGCTCGCAGCTGTAATAGAGTATGGCTCGTCATAAAAATGTTTGGCTTGGAGAAAAACACTCCAAATGGGTGGATACATTCAAAACACATGACACTTGTGTGGGCTAACTGGAGGTGAATGGTTCTACTGAGCATAGTTTCCTACATCCATTCCACAATGGCTCCCGAGTTCTCAGAGAAGCTCGGCGTGTATGTGGCGGTCCCCGGGCAAAGGGGAGGGAACAATCACAAGGCCCTGTGTTGACACGAACCTGCACAATGGGGGCACTGAGCTCATCGCGAACGTTCTCACACAGCGCCTGGAGCTCGGCGGCACCCTGGCGGGCGGCGCCCTCCGCCCACTCCCAGAATGCCCTGCTGTCCAGATGACTGTGTGGGAGCTGTGTAGAAACAGAGAGAAGTGTGTTAGCAACACTAGTCCTAATCCGCCCCCGCTCTCTTCACGGAGTCGGCGAACACTACGACTGGGTGGAGCCCGTCGTAGGTTCTTAAAGCAGCGGACTGGCACGAGGCGCAGAAGATGAGACGGACGATGAGACTCGCTCGGCGCGAGCGTCGCCCCGGCCCCACACGCGCCCCCGCTCTGCCCGCACGCCCACCTGGTGGGTGAAGCTGCCTGCGAGCTGCTCCATGTCGGCGGCCAGGTCCCTCTGCAGGACGCTGATGGAGCCCAGCACCGCCCACAGCAGTTGCAGGGCCTCGCTGTTGAAGCGTGGCAGCTCGGCCAGCAGCAGCGCGTGGATGGTGGTGTAGGCGCTGGACGCCGCCCGCTCCTCGAAGGTCAGCTCGCCCTTCTCCTCCAGCCGTTCGAAGTCCAGCAGCTTGTCCTGACGCTTTCGGATCAGGTTGCGTGGGCCGGCAGTCAGCTCACGCAGGACGCACAGGGGCTTGAAGACCAGCGCCTTAAGGCGCGACTCCTGAGTGACGCACAAATGCCAACATGAGCCACTCGGAACGGATGTTGATCACAACACATCAAGGAGCAACATGTTCCTAAAGTGATACTGAGATCACGCGTCCAGTAAAAAGTATAAAAAGGGAAGAGACTCGAGAATATTTTGAGACCAGGCTCTTTGCCGTAGTGTGTTGGAGAAGCGGCAAACTCACATATGCGGGATATATCCACTGCCTGACCGCCACGGAGATCTCCTTGGAGAACAGAGCGGCCTTCTCGCCTTCCAGGTCCAAGTCGGCCTCCTCTGGCCTGCAGCTGAGGAATCTCTGCAACAGAACACCAGAGCTCACAGCCGGAGCCGCTGGACGCACACCCTACACGCCCCCAGATGTGACCCCAGCTGTTGCCCCACTGCGTCCTCTAGAGGCGCTTGCCCTGGGGTGAGTCCCATCTGGGGTCCCCGTTAATACCCCAGCTGTTGCCCCACTGCGTCCTCTAGAGGCGCTTGCCCTGGCGTCCCATCTGGGGTCCCCGTTAATACCCCAGCTGTTGCCCCACTGCGTCCTCTAGAGGCGCTTGCCCTGGGGTGAGCCCCATCTGGGGTCCCCGTTAATACCCCAGCTGTTGCCCCACTGCGTCCTCTAGAGGCGCTTGCCCTGGCGCCCCATCTGGGGTCCCCGTTAATACCCCAGCTGTTGCCCCACTGCGTCCTCTAGAGGCGCTTGCCCTGGCGCCCCATCTGGGGTCCCCGTTAATACCCCAGCTGTTGCCCCACTGCGTCCTCTAGAGGCGCTTGCCCTGGGGTGAGCCCCATCTGGGGTCCCCGTTAATACCCCAGCTGTTGCCCCACTGCGTCCTCTAGAGGCGCTTGCCCTGGGGTGAGCCCCATCTGGGGTCCCCGTTAATACCCCAGCTGTTGCCCCACTGCGTCCTCTAGAGGCGCTTGCCCTGGGGTGAGCCCCATCTGGGGTCCCCGTTAATACCCCAGCTGTTGCCCCACTGCGTCCTCTAGAGGCGCTTGCCCTGGGGTGAGCCCCATCTGGGGTCCCCGTTAATACCCCAGCTGAAACAGCAGAGCAAACTCACCAAGCAGAACAATAACAAATGGACGAATTGCTTTATCTCAATGTCAAGATGTGGAAAGCTAACATGGAGGGTTGAGAGCAGTGTGGTGGTGGAGGTGGTGGAGGTGGTGGTGCTCACCCACCCGTAGGTGACTGAGGTAGGCCTCCATGTTGTCATGCAGCTCCATGATGCCCTTCTCCAGAACGAAGAAGAAGCCAGCCAGGGCATCAAACTCTTCATCTACGAGCTGCAAGGAGAAAGAGAGAGAGAGAGAGAGAGAGAGGGGGGAGAGAGAGAGAGAGAGAGAGAGAGAGAGAGAGAGAGAGAGAGAGAGAGGGAAGAAGAGTCAGATAGTAAAAGACATGGAAAAGCTTTGTGTCCTGATGATATGTAAACACTAAAGCTGTTTAACTTGAAATCACACCTTTCAGCACACACAGTTTCTTTATACACAATATATTCATCAAACACCAACACTAATTTTCTGTTGCCATTTACAAGAGTACGTTCTTGTTAAATGCATTGAGCACACACACATTTGACTGATGTGACTGATGCAGGCTGTGAGGACAAATGGCACTCATGTGTAATAATTAAGCCATGAATGATGTTTAACGGTGGACAGGTCCGCTCTACCTTCGGTACCATTCCAGTCTCATGTTTAATGTACTGGCTTAGTCTGGCCGTCTTCTTGGCTATGCTGTGGCCACTCAAACGGTTGATCTTGTCTATGATGGTCAGGTTTTCTGTCTTCTTATACTTATCAGCTTTGAAAACATGGAGGGGATCAAGAAATTCAGAATTTAAAAAACACAGAACAACATTTGAAATAACTTCCTTTTCTGCGTCACCTTCCCAACACTTATACAAGCCACTTTGAAAGCACTGGCTGCTTTAGAAGCCTTGAGGTTAGCCTCGTGTCCTCACCCACTTCACGGAAGCGCTTGTACTCGTTGATGGTGCAGTTGATCTGGATGGCGGTGTGGACACTGTGCTCCAGCGGGCCGGCGGCCTGGTGTCGGGCATCTGTGTGCTTCTGTACCATCTGCAGCAGCAGCGGGTAGCGTGCGATGCGCTGCACGGGCATCACCAGGAAGAAGGTCAACGTGGAGGCGTTCACCTCCGGCCTGAGCGAGAGAGGGAGACACACACACGCACACACACACACAGAAGTTATGTAAAGGAATGCTTGAAATAGAAAGAAGTGCTTCTTACATGTGTATTTATTCACTTGCTTTTATCTTCTTATAGCGTACGTAGACTTTCCTGCTAGGTATCTACTAATTTCTGTTCATGTCTTGTTAAGCATGTCAGTCACTGCAGCACAAACACATGGGGTTGCTTTCTGGAATGTGCTGAAGGCCACAGATATTCTGCTGCAGGACATATTGTGTTGCTGAAGCCCTGGGGTGTGAGAACTTACGCTGAGGACTTGATCACCTTCACCATTTCCATCCACTGGGCCTCCTTCTGTTTGTAGCCATTTTCTATGACTGTGACATTATTGTAGTGGGCCAGATACTCCTTGTATGCCGTCTCTATGTCTTGTGACACACTCAAGAAAGATCCACCTGGGAAGTAAGACCATCTTCATTACTGTGCTGAAGCAGATTTGGATGATGTCCACAAACTAATGAATTATAATCTGCATGCCCCCCCCCATCCTCGTCCCCTTCACACCCAAACAAACCTATAAAATAAACATGACGATCTACATCTATTTCTGTAACACCATGAACATCTAAACCAGACGTAAATGACTCTGCTGTAAATATACCAGGAAACGATCTTGTCAAGGAGGAATCATCAGAGGATAAAAATCGATTTCATTTTAGCCCACACAAAGTTAACGCCGCTAACTAGCAGAGCATCCCCCAGGCTAAGAGCTCCGTTCTTTGATCTCTAGCTTGATCTCTGAAGACTCTGGCTTCCTGTTTACTCTTTCCTTCCTGTAACTTCCTGTAACGTCATGGCCACTAAACAGCTGATGGACTGCAGAACTTCAGCAGATCAGTCGTACCATTACACAGCAGTTCCTGACAGTGTTTGAGAGCTCGTTTCAGTAGGTTTCCAGCACCTTGTCTCAGACAGCTAGCACATGACTGGTGAAAATGTGTCATAGATCAGAATTCACTGGCAAGAATTTAAACCTGAAATTCCTGTCTGTACTATAATGCTTTAACAGAAATTCCTGGTATTCAGAAGTTCAGGACAGTGTGTGGCACTACCACAGAACACCAGAGGAACCGAAACATGGTGTTTTGAATTTGACACTCATACTCACAAAGCAGTTCCAGATACTGAGGATTGCCGGGTCCAATCTGAGCTTGGTCGAGGAGGCTGAGGAACCTAGCAGACACATCCATCACTTTGTCTACATGCAGGAACATGCTGTCCAGATTCACCAAGGGAGGCTACAGGGACAAGGTGGGTGTTCAAGTCAGTTTAAGTGACCTTTTTTACTTTGACAATACTCATTCACAGCAATAATAAACAAGTCAACCAATCAACTAATCCGGTAATTATTGGAATGGCACAAAACAAAACACTGTAGTGTATTCAGTAGGAATAATGGCCTCACCCAACACCATCACCCAAGACAAGAAATCTTGATAACATAATAGCATAAAAACAAAATATGTGGTTGTTCTGCAGGAATCGGACGCTTGTTGATCCTCCAACTACACATTTGGAAAACATCCGTCTACAAGTCAGAGAGCAGCGATGGAACCAGCGCAAAGTGACGAGCGAACCTGCAGTTGCTGAAGGTTGGCACGAATAATACCCGTGCAGATCTGAAGGTTTCTCAGGTAGTTCCTCTCAGTGTCCACCAGCTCCTGGATGGCCATGAACTGCTTGTGAGCTGCCTTTTCCTGGTCCGTAGCCCCCTCAGCCCTTTTCACTTCCGCCTCATCCTCCTCTTCCTCTGGCACATCCTCGACAGGTTCTTCCACGTCTTCCTTCTCCCCCCAAACGGGTCTCGAGGCCCTTTCTTCCTCGAACGCCTCGGGCATTCTCTGTCTTCTCAGACTTCCTGCCGAAGGCCCGTTGTCTCTATCCATGCTGGGGCTAAGGAGGCTGGAGACAGACACACGTCTCTGAGCTATAGGCAGTAAAAGCGTGCACAGCTCAAGTTCAAACTACCTGTACTGATTTCTCCATTCGAAGCAATAATAAACAAGTTAACCAATCAACTGAATCAGACATATCAAGAGCTGCGGGTAGCAATTTCAAAACAACAGTAACAGGTTCACAACACAGGAAGGAAGGGAGTGCCCAGAGCATCTGCCAGATAAATCATTTGAGCTTTGGTCAAAACAAACTTCAAGTTAGACTTTCAAACAACTGAAAACTAGAAATTAGAACTTCTCATTACAAATCAGTAGTACAAACTCCCTAAGTTGGATGAATGGTTTATTACAGGATTCTCCTGCTTCTTAGACGGCAAACATTACAGAGCTACTTTTGAAGAGTCTGAGTGGCCCTGAAGGACCGGGGGGAGTCCTGTATTGTTGGGTGTCCTGCACTGATGCATGTCCATGGGGTGGAGCACAATGTGCTCATGAAGGAGGCACTTCTCCGTCTCAACAAGATGCTGCACTTTTAAAACTCCTTGATGAACGAACAAAACGAGGGCAAACAACCTTTATCACCATCAGGGACGAACTGTGTGACAAGCGAAGGAATTAGCTACATCTCAGTCTCGATATTTTCACATCCATTCTGCTGCTCATGTGTGCCAATGTTTACAGAAACACTAAGCTTAAAGTTACACTTTACCAATGTTAATCTCTTAAATCATAGGCAGGGATTCAGTGTCCCACATGCACGTGGAGAGAAGTAGCAGCTCAGCGAGTTTCCCCAGAGGGACTGGTGCAGGCGCTCCGTAAGCCCGGTTTACAGTGGTGCAGTGCAGGTCTGCACTCCCAGCCTGCCAGTCTGGGACTAAACTACAGGTTAACAGCAAGACTAATCACAAAATCAACAGTAAAAAGTGAATCATTACCTTCAGAGGTGGAGAGAAGGCTAAGCTGGGTGTCGTGGCACAGAGAAACCTGGGATGAGTGGTGCACTATAGCAGAGGAAAGACTAGAACACACACACACACACACACACACACACACACACACACATATATAGACACTCGGTAAGGTCTGAAGTAACTTGCTCCACTGAGTCACACTGCGGGGCCTCGTGTGGCATGGGTGTGTGACTGGAGGGGGATGGTGGGAGTGTGTGTGAAGAGTGTGTTGGGGCAAGGAGGGGCTGGGAGCAGCAGGGAACACACACACACACACACACACACACTGCTGAATAGGCTGATTGACTGCAGCAGCCTATGCAAAGGAAGTGATGAGTGCAGAGGAAGCAGCCTACTTACAGGGTTCTAAACAAGACACACACACACACACACACAAAATGCAAAGCCCCTCTTAGCCCACAGTGAGCTTAATGTAAATGTGTCTATGGCAGAAATACAGTAAGTTCTACTTCATATGGAGGGTATACATATGCCACATTTAGATTTACTTATGAGTGAATATAAATGTACACTTTGCCTTTCACACACAGCAAAACAGCTTCGTTGTGGCCAAAAACGTGATGGCTAGGGGCAAATCACGCTCGGCATTATACAGCCAAAACCACACGTGCTGACTCCAGCGCTCGGACAATGGCACCAGATGCCCTCGGTAACTGCGCGTGGGAGGCGCTCCCTTACACACACACGCTTCTGCTTCAAATCGAAACGTGATCTCGTCTCCAACGCAGGAGATCTGGTTCACATATCGGTATATATGCACGATGAGTGAAATTAACCAAGAAACGTAATATGAAGAACGAAGAACTGAAAACAGACTTTGCTGTCCATTCATGACATAGATTATGAAGATACGTGTTGACGACACTGAAGAAAAAACTCGTTCACCTAGATTTGCTGTTTCACTTGTTAGATAATTAATTCACGAATCTTCTGCAGTTATTTGCCAATCGTGTGAATGGACAAGTACATTAAAACAATCTCGTAATTAGAAATGCGAGTCTAAAATGTCCCATCCAGTCGAGTTCTACAGGTGTCAACTGCTGAGAGGTGATGTATACAGTTCAGAGACTTCCTTTTATACGATAGAAAACCATTTCTTAAATAACACAGATTACAGCAAAACGTGTCACCGACTAGTGTTTACATCTCACCTCGCCTGCGCTTACCTCAAACACTGCGTTAAAAAACGGTGAAGATCATTTCACTCTCAGGTAAGTTTAAAGTCATTCAAAGAAAACCATGCGTCGTTGCTCGGGAGCCTCATGAATCCTGGTCATTCACAACAGACTTTCAACAAGACAGAAAATGGATCGAAACCGCGACGAAGGGTTGGATGGGCTGGAGACATTACAAAGTGATCATACCGATCCTCTTTGGCGTCCACGTTGCCCGTGACAGTCGCATTCCTCCAAAAACAGGTTCGCCTGGGGGTGACGTCACGCATTCCGCTCGCGCCTCAAGAAGGCGAGAAATGCTTCGTCACGTTTGACATTACGTAGAGTGATATATCACGGGGATCCTTAATCCGCACTGTGAGTTATACACTATGTGTTGCACTTGCACGGTGTAGGTTGCACGGGCGTTGTTCCGTTTTTTTTCTGCTGGTTCAAAAAAATTTTTTAAAGGTGTGTGAAAGGCAATTTATGTACAAAATATGAGGATGAGGATTTTAAATCGCTTCCTGGAGATGAACCAATATGTCGCAAAACATTAAATTGCCTGATCGTTGAGAAACAGAGACACCGTGTGGTTGTTTTTATTTGTGTTCGACGCCCACGACAAACTGACACGCGCGAGATCTTATCGTTATTTTATTTTATTCTAGTAGTACTAGAAGTTGTCATAGCAGTATTTCTGGTTTCTGGAAAGTGTATTACGGCGTCCTAATCTGACTTCTAGCAAGTTTCTGCTATCTACATGTACATTTATGGTATTTAGCTGACGCCCTTATCCAGAGCAATTTACAAAAGCTCTTTGTTATCTACTCATAGAATGTATCCTAGCCAGTACATGAGAGGCAAAAGTTCAGTCGAACTAGAATACTGCTAAAGTAAACAAGGAATCAGTACTGGTACAAAAGAAGAAATACACAAAAAAGTATTACATCAAACAACAATAAGTGTAATACCAAACAATACCACAAAAATAAATGTTAGAAGTTTTCTGTTAATTACAAATAGATGAGTATTCCGGCTGCGTTTGAAGACAGCAAAGGACTCTGCTGTTTGGACAGCCAGTGGAAGTTGAAGAGACTTGTTGCCTGTCTTCCAAGAGACTTGAAGCATATTATTTCAGGCCAGGCTGTACTTAAGTTTGCAGTGCTTGAAGTATAGCTCAGACTTGGACCACTGTCATCACGTGTGTTTTGTAGGTGAGCATAAGGGTCTTTAATCTGATGTGAGCAGCTACAAGCCAATGAAGAGAGGCAGCAATGGGGTGATGTGTGAACTCCAGAAGATTGAAGACTAGTTGTGCTACCGCATTCTGGACTTTTTGTAATGGTCCGATGGCCTGTAGAGGAAGACCAGCAGGTGATTATGTAATTAACGTACTGTGCAGTGAGTTGCAGTAGTCGTGGTTTGACGAGACACTGCACAAGCACTGGGGGAGTTGTGTGTGAGAGAAGGATCCTCTGTATGTTACAAAGGAGAAATCTGCAAGACCGGGTCACATTTGAAACATGAGTCAAGAACAATAACTGCCAGGCAGCTATTATGTGGATCAGTGTGTGGAGCGGTCCAGATAAAAACAATAACCTATTATTCTGATCACGGATTGTTTTAGGACAATGGCACAATAAATCTCTCAAAACAAACCAGACTGGAAAGTGTTGAAAAGACCCTCTTCTGATGGGAGTTGGTGCAGAGGTGATCACAGCCTCATGGTGCACAAGGTAAAGACACTCCAGTATTATTACTTTATATACTCTAATTTCTCTTCATTTATCCTTACTGTTTTTGGCACGCCAAAAGTGAATAAATGTCCAAAAATGTGAAAAATAAGTGGATTTTTGGCTCTATTGCCTCATTAAAATCTTTCATCTTCATGGATGTGAGCATCCACGCATTTTTCCTCCAGCATTTTCAATAACCCAGATACCATTTTCCGTGGAAACCTTATTGGCTTCTGATGTGGAGGTTAACTTGCCCTGGGCTACTGAAACATCTTAAAGGAATGGTCATCGAGAGTAAACAATCAATACCACAATACCATTAAGATGAAAACAACAACGACAACAAAAAGTACAAAAACAAAAGAATGACTTTCCACATCCTATAACCATAGTTAATTTGCAGGAGTTAAATGGGAGGAAGCAAACCATCTAACTCATGACGCTACATCTCAAGAATCTAGTTCTCCTCTCAGGCAGTGATTGAGACATCGAGGGACATACGAAATGCGAAGTCATGTCTCTCCACACGTTCCGCCTCCTGGCACGTACTCTGACACACGTCTTCCATGCTTGGTTGACTCTTGTTTCTAGCTTGCAACTGTGGTTTCTGGGTTTCTTGGTGTTGGGGAGGTAAATTGTAGCCCCCTTTTCTTGGAGAAGCCACAGAGAGGAGTGGGATTCAGATTCAAGGAGTCCTCAACTGTGCCTTCGGTCACCAAGGTGACATGTTTGAGTTTAACCTGCCAGCCATACCGGGTACCCAAAGCACTGAACCTGTCACTTGGAAGCCAGCTGAAAGCAAATCTTTTGGCCAGGACTGGCCATTTAGGAATGTTCCTTCTTGCTGTAAAAATCAATAAATTTTTAGTCTTTTAAATGAAAATTATAATCAAATTGACCATGGCATAATAATAACCCTCTTCAAAGCAATAAGCAGGCCTGCCCCAGGGCTCTGAAATAAACATATGGTTATAATATCTCATTTTAGTTTTTTCCCTGACCTTTTTGCTTTAACAGTTAAACATCTTTGGGCTTAAAAATTATTATATGCCGCTAAACTTCACTGAGCAATTGTTTGAAATTTTATATTCTACACACCATGTAGTCAGGAGTTTGGATTATGATCAGGAAAATAAATGTATGAAATAATAAAACAAAATCTGTGTGTGTGTGTGTGTGTGTGTGTGTGTGTGTGTGTGTGTGTCCAACATAGTGGCAGCCTTGGTACTACCTTTGAGGTTCTTAAGGAAACATCTAGGGGAGGGATGGCCTTGCTATGATTCATAGGCAGAACTCTGAACGCCAAACACAACAGTGAATATAAAGTCTTAAGTAACCCCACGAGGCAATATAATTAGACAGTGAATCTAAAATGTGTCCTCTCCGAGAGGCAGTAAGAATATATCATATTTTCTTTGGGTTTGGCTTTACAAATCCCTTCCTGTAGCTGTAAAGAATAATGAGTAGGCGAATGGACAGAGGCGATCATAACAGCCCTATTAAACATCTGAATCACTGATCTCAGTAATACAGATGGAAACGGAAACGTCCTTTTCCCCCCAAGTTTACCAGTGTTAAAAAAGCAACCAAGAGGGGGCAGTACAGGCAAACGAAATATACAACAGTGCTGTAGGCCTACAGTAAAAACCAACGAGGGCATATAGATGTTATTCATTTAATCAGTTAGCATGAAAAAATGTAAGCAATATGATGAAAAACACTCCATTGATTTTCATACAGTGTGACAGGCACAGACTGGAACTCATTCTATCTTTTTTTAATTTTTCTGTGTTGTGTGTGAGAGCGTGCCAAGCCCAGTGCGTCAGGAGACTCGGCTGCATGTGGAGTGCGACTACAAATGAAAGAACCTGGACTGACGCACTCCAGGGCTGATCCAGCTCTCACACATGGTTCTGCACGCACGCGCGCGCTCGCGGCCACGTACGTAATAACTGGGCTCGACCAAAACGTGCCAAAGCAAACACTTTTAACCGTAGTGAGAAACGCGCGTTGGGTGGGTTGTCACTGTTAATATGACCATTTCCTTTTCATATTTGGTTCCGTCAGAGATTTGTCATTGTGTGTATTCCCGCGCGCATAAACACTAGATGATGGGAACTTTTAGTGTTTGGTGTCTTTCGCTGAGCTGGAAAATCAATGCAAGTAAACAGTGCCGTCATGCTTCCTAGGGGTGGCCCTGCTGCTGGACAGGAGCGGTGGTATCTGAGCGCCCTTCCAGGAGACCGCATCCATCTGTCTCCTACACAGGTACGGTCGAGGTGAGAAACACAAGGGGACATAAAGACAAAGATGTGCGATGCGATCTGTGTGAAATGAAGCCGGTCTTGATAAGGAAGTCAGATGATGTTTGAATGTTTTAAACGTTCCGTACTGTGCGAACATATAACATTCCCTTTTATTTCAGCCGATAAACAGCTAAACCGAAAATGAACTTAAATCGTTTAAAGACAGAACATTAAGTTTGTGCGCACTATATTCATTCGTTGGAGGCCTTATTTGGGGCGAGGGGCACCGTTCTTACTCGGGCAGCTCGCCTCAAGCCTTCTCCAGTGAGGACGTTTATGAAAGAATTCAGTCGTTTCTGCTGTGGTTTGAACTCCGTTTGTGTTTTACGGGGATTTTTAGGGCACAAATAATCGAAAACGGCTGCACGCTCGCTTTTCCAGGTTCTGCTAAACCAAATGTGAGAGCGTTTGACCTCGGCCGATGAGAGGAGCGCCGTGGAGGCCTTGCTGCTCTGAACATCCCCAGCGCCTGCGGACCACGTCCCGGGACCCACGGAGGCCGCCTGCAAAACTACGGGGGAGTGGGAGACATTTAGCATGGGTTGGGGGCAAATAAACCTGTATCAAAATGTAATGGGGCCTGATTGCAAGAATATTAAAGTGTACACGTTTTAGCCGGAGGGGAACTTGGCCGACCCAAGAACGAGTGCGTGCGGCCGTCCACAGTTAACTGTTTCAATGAGGAGGCAAGTTCACCGTAATCACAACCGTGTGGGTTTGACAGGCCCTGCTGAAGCACCATGCCACATGTAACCTTCACTTTCTCTTACTCCGATTTACACAAAGTGGCTGTACGTGAAGTAATGCAACAGGGCAAGGTTGACGGGTCTCACGGGGGTGGCCCTCAGCATCACTGTGTTGTCTGTGATAAATGCGACGTGGTATTTCGTACTGAATCACACGCCAGCCTATTTTTAGTCGTTAGAACCTGCCGTGCAAATTCCTCGCTCCCCTGCACGTGACTCCGTAAGGTCCCCCGGTGGCTAAACGAGCATCTTTATGTGCGTAGTGCCGAGGGCACCTGCGCATGCGCTCGTCCGGCCCCTCCTGCCCCCTGACTGACCCTCTCATAACAAAGGCAAGAAGACACTCGCCCTGAGGTCAGCGGTCACTCATCGCACTAGTGTGTTTTTTATGGCCCTGTAAATTTTACGCCGACATCAGAATGAGTGACGTTGCGCAACCCCCCCCCCCCCCCCCCCCCCCCCACGCACACACACACACCCTGTCTTTTTCCCTCCATGTTGCTGGAACTTTCACGGTCCCCGCCGAGGTGTCCCGGGACACTTTCCCTTCTCACACTCGGAGCGATTATGTTTACCAACGCACTGAGCTTTTAAGTATGTGTGCAGTACATTAATTACAAGCACACAGAGGCAAGCCACATCAGTATTCCCCAACTAAGACCGTGTGTATAAATGGAATAGGAAAAAATAAATACAGACGGAAATACATTTCCTCTCTCTCCCCGGATTAGCTGGGGTCAAACTGCAAGGCTGTGCCAGTGTCTTGTGTGCAGTGGTTGGAGCAGAGGCAGTGGTGCGGCTGCACTCAAGATTTACAGCTGTGTCCTTGTCTAGTCACACCCATCTAGTTGGTAAAATGGCTAAATACATGCTGCTATTATGACAGGAAAACTCAAAAGAAAACAGTTTTAAAAGCACTCAAGGCTGGTTAGTATTAGCAGAATTAGAAAAGCTGTTTGTCACAGTACGTTTTGCCTTCTGACAGTCTGGATCTGAGAAGGAAGAAAATAGAATTTGAAATGGAAAGGGGGGGGGGGGTAGTAGAAGTCTCTCTTCCATATTTAGTCTTTCTTGTTGCTAAACTGTCACAGGCAGATTTTCATTTGCCTACCTGTAGATCATCTGCCATAATCTATATTTATCACTGGAGTAAAATGTGAGTCATTTCTCAGTCGAATGAGCTCCCTTGGTTCAGACGCATTCCACAGACATGGCGTACCCACAGCTTATACACCACTGTTTTAACCATGTTTTATGATTGTACATGCTCAGCTGCTGATTTAAAGCACCCTTATTTTAAAGAGGCTCATGTGCTTCTTTACGTGAGATTAGTTTCCTTAAGTTTTTTTTTGTTTTTATAGTCCAATTTAGGCAGAGAGCACTGCCTGCAGCTCGCTACACTTTAACGTATCGTACCTGGAATTAAAACTTATAAACCTCTGTTGGCCAACAAGGCCAAAGGTTTAACCTCAACCACAAACCTCCCAACTGATGTAATGCATGTAAAAACAAAAAACAAACAAAAATCTCTTTCTCTCTCTTTGTCTCTCTCTCCGGTTATCATATCTGCGACACCCTGCTTTTTCCTGAGAACACAGATGAGACGCGGGTGGCTCTCAGACACTTTTGGCTCCGCTGACACGGCAGCAGCAGATTAGAGGCCCGTTATCGTAGGAGGGGAGGGGCCTATCACCACCATCAGCAGTGTTTTCCTCTTCCTGAGGTCCAGGGGCTGGTTGGGGGGGCAGACCCAGCTACGCCCCGCCCCTACCTCACCTCCGCGGGGTGCACATTGCAGGGGGCAGCGGGAGGATCCCACTACTGGATGAGACATAGTTTCTCTCTGTCTCTGTGTTGCGGTCAGATAGACATCGCTTCGCTGAAAGGGCCGGTTCTTTCCGTGACACCTCCGACAAAAACCACCTTTCCTCAGCCGGAGATGGTTGCCAAGCGACGGGCAGGGTAAACATCCTCTGCGGCGTTGTTGGGGGAACAGCTGATGGGCGGTGTACTCCGCTGATGAGGCAGATTGGCAGTGTGGGGCAGATAAGGGGCAGATAAGGGAAGAGACAACCCTCTGCACTTCGATAACAGCCACAGCTCTCTGTTCGTGGCTGTCGCCATGCCCTAGCCTCTTTGATCTACGCGGGATGCGTGATTTGTGGTGCCGTCTCTAAAGCCAGCTGTCTGCTGTCACCCAGAAACCTGTTTACCCAGTTGCCATTGCCAACAGTGTTATTGTTGTGGTTGTTGTTGTGCACCTGCAATTTAAAAGTCCCTGTGATGAGAATGAGAAATACTTGAAGATATTCCTAAGATTACCTGTGCTGACATGTTGTGTCTCAGTGTTTTGATGCAGACTCTGAACCCAGGACATCTAGGGTTATTAGGGGAGAGATGGTTGACCTTTTTTAAACAAAAATGATGGTCAGATATGTGGTCTGATAAAGTATCTTATGTGGTCAAATTCCTGTTCAGGTTGTAGCTTTTGCTAATGCTTTATAAAGTAAACAACATTTTTTGCTTAGTGTGTTATTTCGAATGCACGTCTGATCTTCAGTATTTTGTGCTGTTTATCTGTCCTCCAAACAAATTGGTCATCATTTCAGTCTGTCCTTATCAGCCCGGACCCTAATATGAGTATTTCAAAACCAAACACAACTTCTCTCCCTCGTCTCAGATACTTTCCAGACAGCCTCGTCATGGTCAGTAAATCCCCCCCACCCCACTCCAGTTCTGTGTCCTGACCTGAGAGCAGTCCACTAGGGTCAAGTCATTCATGATGGTTTACACACAATCCCATACAAAAATCAATGCCTAGAGAGAATGTGTGGATTGGTGCACCCCTACCATTAATGTAATGCCTCCTCATTACTAGTATTACTAGTATTCAACAAATATAATTTCCTCTCAATAAAAAACAATCTGTAAGTTGATGAATTTACTAACCAGTTCTCACAGTAACACGTTACTGTGTTTGATTAGGAGTTTATGGCCTATGATACAGAGCCCAGGGAACCAATCACAACACTGGGATTTCTAAGCAGGGAGGCTCCTCTTAAACCTGACATCGGTTGGGTTCCAAGACTGAACACACATAAGGTTCACACACCAGTCTACAGTGTAATATATACAATTATGAGCAATGTAGTATCAATGTAGTGAAATGGAGAGAGAATACAAATGCATTAGCAGATATAATGCTCTGTGGAACATCAGGATATATTGATAAATTCACCCTGTGAACCTAAAAGAAAAAAAAAGGAAAAGCAATGGTTTATACTTTAGGTACACAGTCATGAGGGGCATGACCACTAACCCCCCAACCCCCACAATGCACCTGCTCTGCTCCCCATCATCGTACTATTAAACACCTGCGCACGCCTGCTGTGTTTCTCTTTCTCCAGCCCACAGCTGCGCTTGTTCAGTGCGGCACGTCACTCGCCCGCTCTTCGCTGACAAAGATGCCCCACAACTACCCTCCCTTCTGCCCTCTTCTACCCTCCCTTCTGCCCTCTTCTACCCTTTCTTCTGCCCTCTTCTACCCTCCCTTCTGCCCTCTTGTACCCTTTCTTCTGCCCTCTTCTACCCTCCCTTCTGCCCTCTTCTGCCCTCCCTTCTGCCCTCTTCTACCCTCCCTTCTGCCCTCTTCTACCCTTTCTTCTGCCCTCTTCTACCCTCTTCTGCCCTCTCCCCGTGCTCTTCTCAGTCGTGTTTTGCTCTCCTGATGAAGAACAGACATTCCTCTCACGCAAGTTTCACTCCCTCCCTGCCGACGTCACGAAGTTCAAATAAACCGATATTCTAAACTGTTTGGCATTGTGTAATTGTAGTTGAGTTTTCATTTCAAGACTCGATCATGGTACAGACAGACCTGGTCCTAGAAATTCACAGCCAGCCTTACACTTGGTCTAGACAAATACACTTTATGATAATATGCATTTCTAATCATGCAGATTTTCCTCTCATAGTTTATTGAAAATAACTAAGTGTTGTACATATACAGATTTGTACATATTTGTCTCTGGTTGCAAATATTATGACAAGAATGAATTTTTCTTTTAATGCTTAGAATGTATTAAATATTCGCTCTGCTTAAAGATAAGCAGTTTGTTTAAGCTGCATATTTGACAGCGTGCCAAATTTTTACTGCTGATCTATCCACACCCCGCGCCCCCATTCGTCCCCCAGAATACCGCAGTTATGTTTCTCCTGCTGGAACCAGAGTCGTTCATCAAGGCAGCCCTGAGAAACCCACAGTCTGAGGAGCCTCAGATGGGGCTCGTCTCCCAAACTTCTCAAACATGTAGCAGTCATTCTCGGGAAAGGACTAAAAAGGTTACGGTAGCATTAATTCCACGAAAAGTCTCCCCAGTGACTGTACAAAGGAGAACTCGGACACTACACACATTACACTTGCTTTATAACATATATGGGTGGTTGTGAGGGAAATAGAGCCTGTACATTTTTGCGGTTGGATTTAAAGCTCAAGTCCAGCCATTATCATCGTGAATCTGATAGTTATGTCGGAACATGAATAATTCTCTTTTAAAGGAGTACACAGAAATATCAAATGCTTACTTTAACTGCTCTGACAAGAATTTCGGATGAGTGTGTGGGGTACGATTCCACCTTATTGATTCATTATGTAAATGTGGCTGCTAATAAAAAGAGATATAAATCAAGTTCACATTTTATACGGGAGTGTTGGAATTATGCGCGGCCAGAATTTCGCTTCTCAGTAAACCGAGGCCTCATTCCAGGATGGTGAGAGAGATTGATGAGCACACAGGCGAAGGAACGGGGGAGTCTGAGAGGCTTCGGAATACCCGGAATTACTGCTCTGCTGGGACGGAGCGGAGGCCTGAGAACCTGAGCAGCACCGCTGCGTGGGTCAGGCGTGGCGCAGGGGCTGGACACGCAGGCATCCTGGTCCCGGCTGGCCCTGCGATGGCGGCTCTTCCCGTGTCCCCTTTATCTCCTGTCTACTTCTGCCCATTGTAGTGTAAGGGAAGCTGCTTGAGTAATCAACAACCGAGCCGAACTGCCCTAAGAAAACATGCCCAGAGACAGATAACGAGAGACGGGCCGCGGCCCATTATCGGAATAATGGGATGGCCAAGAAGAAAAAAAAAAACAAGAGAACAGCGTTTATGTCTGGCCCGAGAACAACTCGAACAGTGTCCAAACCGAATACCAATGACAGGGATGCTGCCAAGTCGCCATTAAGGAGATCATTAACACCACAAGGGGGCAGTATGAGCTGTCACTGCAGAAAAAACATGATACTTGGACGTCCATAACAGGATCTCGTTAGTGTTCAATTATCCACATTGTAGTCTAGGCACATTACAGTCAATACATTTCCTACTGTAAGCAATGTTACACCGTGTGACACTCTATAAGCACGGTGTTCTGTTCTATTACAACATGTAGTCTTTGCACGGATGATTGTTTTGAAGTAAACAAACAAATCCACATATGGATCCCCTCACAATCTCATGGTCACAGACAGCAAAACAAACACAGCACGGCTTCGTGCTGCACGGAGGCCGGGGCAGAGTGCTAGAACTCACGACTTTGGGCTTGACCCAAGTCTCGTTCAGCACGGGGTCATATCGTTGGTGTTCTGGGGGAGAAGCCGCGGGTTTCCAAGGCGTCTGGCCCCGGGGCGGCGCGTTGTTTAGCTTCTAACTCACACATGTGCTCCTGCTTATCATCTTTCCTGACTGCATCCACTGTAGTCTACCTCAAGCGGTCCAACGAGGGCTTTAGGAAAGTGACACCGTTTATGTTGGAGCGCTCTTCTCTGAAACGAGAGAAGCTGGACCTGACCTGAGAAGTCACTCGTGGTCCGGGAGATAGCACGCTAAGACAAATAAACGCTGTTTACAAAATAACGTTCCGATCCAAAGATATTCGGAGGGGAACCAAACAGAACAGAATCATGTCAGCTACTCTTTAAGTGAATTTATAGCGTTGGCCTCCGTGCCGCGTCACGCCGTATCATTATGTGGTCGGCGGCGAGGCCTGTACCCACCGCACTGCTGCGCCAGCCCGGTTCTGTTTAAACAAAGCCCGAACTTCTCGGAGGCAGCAAGCCTCGACCTGCCCACGCGGGCGGGCCGGCACCGCCGTCCGGGCCAGCGCCGTTGGCCCTGCGTGCACCGTCAGCCCGCGTGACCGCTCGCGATGACCGCGTCACCGGCTCGAGCTCTCGTGATCCTGGCTAGGAATGTCGGTTCTTACAAATGCACTGCTGTTATTTAAAGTTGAATGCTTTTTTATCGCTCTTATGATTATGTAGGATGAGCAAGAAACAGCAAAAAAGACGAAAAAGACAAGAAACCCAGCAAAAAAACAGATGGAACTGCTGTAACTTGTATAACATTTTAAACAAAGATGAAAGACACCCCTAATGTAGTTGTATGTGACATGTCATGGTACATAACTTTAAACCAGAACACATTAGACCCGAAATTCTTTAAAAACTGCTTTGAGACAACATTAGTTGTTAAATGTGCTATGTAAATAAAATTGAATTGAATTGAACAGCACTGTCAACACTGCATGCCTCTCATCTCCTCTCTCTCTCTCTCCTGTCGTCCATGGCTGTGCAAGCCCTCCTCCGTGATAAACTCCAGATGTGGAAAGAGCTCCAGTGAAGGTGCCGGAGTTAAGAGTCGTTCTCCCTCCTCCAGCGACTAGGTCAAGGTATCTTAGCTGATCATTTATCAGAAGAGGTTTTGGGCCAGATAAGTGAAACAGACTAATCACCTGTAGGACTTAATAAAACATTCTTAATTAAACATAGCAGAATCCATGGTGTACCATAAACATTCAGATAAGCTATAGTCCCACCGCGCCGGCGCCACTAACCTCCAGCAGGGCATTGCTTCATTTAGCTAATGTTTAGCTTAACATGTAGAATTAAGTTTTTTTAAAAGAGCATGAGCGGAGAGGCTGAACACTAATTTGATTCTACAGCTGCGTTTCTGTGCTTTCTTTTCGGTTGATTGATGGAACCGCTGGCCAATGACACGCGGTTCTGCCCATCCACCGGCTTCCTGCGGCACCTCCCCTTCGATTTCCGTTCACGCCGCTTGGCTCGTCGTTCTCTCGGCCGCCCAGAGGTCAGCGCGTGTGCCGCCGTGAGATCTATCACTCCGTTGTGTTATCTTCCCCATGGTTGGGGCCGACAGCAGCTGGATCAACCCTTCACTTTAATGGGCTCATATGTGGACCTTTCAGACTAATGGCAGAGAGGCCAAATCAATCGCTGGCTGCAGTGTTTGAACTGTGATGCGCCCTGTCAGTTATTATAAAACGCAACCTTTATTCCTCAGTGATATAGGCAAATAATAGACTTGCATCTCAAAATCAAAAATGACTGACTTTCTTACTCTGTAAGTAGCACTGACATCAGACTTTGGAGAGTTTAAGGAGGTTGGGTGTTATAGCGAGACTCTTACAGTGCTGCAGTAATGTCTGTTTCCACACTGATGTGCTGAGCTTAGCTGCTATCTTCCCAGAAATCACTACTATGGTTTGCACAATATCGTAAGATCTGCAAGTCTTTAAATTCTTAACCAGTTAAAGCGGTCTTTACATGTTTTTGAAAAATGTAAGCTTTGTTTATTTTGATATATGATGACTCATATATGATGATTCAGTTCTGTGGGAGTCTGGGTGTGGCACAGAAATAGTCCCGTTGTCCAATCTAAATGAATATATAATATTTCCATTTATTTTGTTCCTTGTGGGTACAGTGCTTCATTTTTCCAAAATAAAACTGTCCAATGTTTGTGATACAAGAAGTGTATCTTTTGGTTTTTGAGAAAGAAGCATATCACATTAAACAAACAACAACAAAAAACTGCCCTGTATCTTGGGTTAAGGTTAGGGTTAGGGTCCGTGTAAGGTTAGGGTTAGGGTATTAAACCTTAGGTGCACTGACTCACTAATTTTGTATGGTTAAAGGTATATAAGACATAAGGAAAAGAGATGTGGGTGGATATAAAGGTCAGAAATATTAATAGGGTTTAGGGTTGGGGAAAAAAAAAATAGGAACGGTTAGGGTTAGGGAAAGAGACGGTTAGGGGTTAGGTTTAGGGTTGGGGTTGGGATTGGGGTTAAGCTAGGGTAAGAGAAAGAATTGGGGTTAGGGTTAGGGTCCGTGTAAGGTTAGGGTTAGGATCAGGGAAGGGAGGCGGTTGGGGTTAGAGTTGGGGTTTGGACTGGGTTAGGGTTAGGATAAGAGTAGGGAGACGGTTAGGATAAGGGTAAGGGATGAGAGATGGTTAGGGTTGGGATAGTGTTAGGTTAGGTTAGGGTTAGGTTAGTGTTAGGGTTTACTGCAGACTCATGTACTGAGCTTCCCATGAGTCACTCTATGGTACTGCACTTCTAATCTTATAGATTATAAACAATTCATATAGAGCCATTTAAGAGTTATGACATTTACAAGAGGCCTGCTTCTCATGCCTGAAGTAAAGTGGTTAATCCCCACGTATGGATTACCAACTGTGGAATCTGGAGTTCCAAAACACCGCATTGATTTCAGATTTTAAATTCTCTTAACGGGACCCAGAAGTGTTTCAACGCAAAATACATCTTTCCGGTTTTCCGTTTTTCATGTCCTGCGCTGTGTAACAGCAGTGGAGAAGCAGTAAGCGTTAGCTCCTCGTGCCGCTCCTCTGCTAACTCGAACCAGACTCCAGCTCTCTGCCAAGAAGCAGTTTGGGGTGCTTACGGCCCTCCGAGTGGTGCAGAAGTGCTGGACCTCATGTAGGCTACAGGAAGAGAGCCCTAAAAGAGTCCTCGGAGCATCTTAAAGCACTTTTATTGTCATTGTAAAGAGTGTGCATTTTTCACCATCAAATATGTTTTGGCAGCGTATGTCCCTTTAACACTACTGAGCAGTTAAAACATGCTGGGGGAAAAAGCTGAGATGTCGTAAGAGTAAACAAGAGGGGGTGTGTGTGTGTGTGGGGGGGGGGGGGGGGGGGGGGGGGGTGTTAGCATGGCTGTTCCTACAGTTCACCACAACTGTGCACAGCAGAATGCACAGTTTAGTCTGCAGACAGTTCTTGTCACGTTTAAGGAGGGGCAGGGTGACAGGCAGGCTACTGTTCGCCAGGAAGAGAGCGTGGTTCTCCAGAGGTGCCGGTTAAAGCTCTTTAACGTGGGCCCCATGCTGGGGGATTCTGGGAAGGCTCAGCAGGTGTGGCACTGATTATGATCTGACACCCCCGTTTACTCTAACGAGAGGCGTACAGGACAGTGTCCCAGCTTACTCTTAGCACCACTCCTCCAGTATGCATAGTTTCATGTCATGGTTATTCATCAGGGCCAGTGTTGCTCTCAGGGTCTCAGGTATGGCCCTCAGGGTCATAAGGTTAGCTGTGCTTTTATCTAATCTGTTACATTAATCAGAGGTGGGAGAGGCTTGTCTGTAACCATCGGCATGGCCTTCATCAAACCGCTTGCATTATTATAAGCACTACATACATATTCCTTCTGCATACAGCAAGGAGAGCATTAGCTACTGTTTGATGTTGATCAAAAAGAGATCAAAGCGCCGTGTCTTTGCTCATACTGTTTAACATCTTCCGCTGAGCTCCCTCTGTTGTCCAACATCAGATAAGGTCAGGATCCTACACCCATTCTGCACATGCCAGCGCAGTGTTGCCCTTTCATCCAGGTCCATAGCTTTCTACGCTCTGAGATCTGGAGGAAGCTAGTGTGATATATACCGTCAAGCAGCAGGGAGCGTGAGGAGAGATTTTGCAAACCTCACCTTAGCACAGCGCCCCCCGCAGATCAGTGTTAAGACAGGCTACTACTCTTTCCCTCCAGTTTATAGTAGCTGCATTAGTCCTACAAATGGGGGAAGAAATGGCCCCTAAAAATAGCTGTAAAAGTCTGTAACTCCGACCAGATCAGTGAAGTCGAGAGTCATTTGGCCATGATAACGGCCGTCGTTTGAGCGAGATGAAATCGAATTCGCCCATCTTAACCGCAGCGAACCCTCTCGACTTTGATTGTATTTTAGCCACAGCGCTCCGCCTCCTGGACAATTACACCTCCTTCTGCCCCCTAGCCTGGCACGGTAACCACCCCCCTCCACCCAATCTAATGAGCTCTCGCCTGCCTCGGAGTCCAGCTAGGTGAGCTGGCATCCCCTGCTCCCAAACCTCACACGCACATCTGAAAGCAATCGCAGGTCTGTGTGGGGGGGCCGCCAGATACCAGCGAGACCCCCTCACCGGGAAAGTGGAGGGAGGGAATTGTTTGGGGGGGAGAAATGGCAATGGCAATTAAATGATCCCTGGCCTTTTGATGGAATTCCCGGTGGATTTTGTCAAAGCAGGATTAATCACGCGGCTGATCCCGGTGATCCTGCATCTCTCTCCCTCTGCGTTTCACCACTTTTCTTTCTTTCTTTTTTTTCACAAGCTTGTGTCATTTCCTCATTAATATCCTGGGAAAGGAAATCCATGGGAGCACGAGAAAACTTAAACATTTTTAAAGCTCAAATAGTTTTTTAATGTCTCCATGTGATAAAGGTGTAGGTTGGACCCTTAAGGATCCTAATCAAATCCCCAGAATGCACTGGGCATGTGATATTAGGAGGAACCACAAGAAACTTCACTATTGCGCTTCCATCGGTTGCCAGTGCGTGTCATTGCATTACAACCAGCAATTTAATTTACATTATGTTCTGCCAATTGCATAATTACAGAGATTCATGTTTTAAAATGACTACTTTCTCCTTTGTAAACTTAAGCTAAATGCATTTTTCTTCTTCCACTCAGCTGAATGTTCTGATAACTGTACTTATAAACATATAATTTAAACCTTCTACTTTGTGTAAGTGAAAACTAATAAACCTTATAAGAAGCAGTTTCCTGCTCAACAAATGTGCTACTATTTGTCTGTAACCCTCAGGACAATGTAAGGGTGCATGGGCCAGTTTAGTGGTAGAGACAGACAGAGCGAGCTGCAAACACATGTGCGTGTTTCATCAGTGGATTAATGGTGCCATGATTCACCCAGCGGTGCCGGCAGTTTATGATGAATGCCGCTGAGCCAAGCCTGGCACAAGAAGAGAAAGAACCACGCTCAGGATAAATGCTTTACATCATGGCCTTCATGGGCTCGTTTACAGACAACAGCTTGCTCCAGAACTTCAGACAAACTACGACTCCAGAGGCTCAAAACAGGACGTGAAAGAGAGAAAGAGAGAGGGAGCGTAAAGGACAGGGAGTCCAATAAAACACGGTCACACAAAAGGGCGAGATACTCGACACTGGGCCGTCTTCCTCCTGCCGGGCCGCAGGCGCTAGATGGGCTTCTCCCTCTGGCTTGACCGCGCCTGTAACTTGAAGCAGGTGGCGAGAAGCAGTAGCTCAGAGCTGGGAATCCTCACTGTCATTGTGTGGGACAGTTTAATTGGATAAAAGGGGCTGGAGATTAAAGGGGACCTGAGTGGAGATCCACCAATGGCAGCGTCTGATTTATGAAGGCAGCGGGCAGAGGTGGCAGTGTGACAGATGACCTGCGGAAAGCGGGAATGCCACTGCTCCCGTCCGGGGAGAGCGGTTGAGCTCGCATCCGGATGGAACTTCCCAGGCGGGGTTCCCGAGGACAGCAGTGTGACGTGGGTAAGACGTCACCTACTAGTATGTGCATCTACTGTGTAGGATCTTGAATTGCACGTTACAGGTCCTTCATTGCTGAAGATCCATGTGAAAAGAGCAATATGTAGGTGTCATTTTCAGTGGTGCAGGTGTGTAAGGGGGGGCGAGGAGAGTCTGTGTGTGAAGGCGTTTATGAAATAAGGGAGGTCTGATTACAATCTAATATTCCCCTCCCCCGTCTCCTGTAGCTAACCTTTAATCAACTCTGCACCATCATAGTGGTCACGTGACTACCAGTGCATGCTAGTCCCTCCCATACAGCATGCGCATGTTCATTATCAATCTGAAGAACTTAGGTTGAAGTCTCCCCAACGTTCCTCTCCTGACAAAGGATGGTAGGATCGGCGTGTGAAATGTTCGGCTAGCGCGTGTCAGTCTCCAGCAATGTCTGTACGTGTGTGTACATGTGTGTGTGTGTGTGTGTGTGTTAGGAGATCCTTGCGTCGGCAGCCTAATAGAGGTGACGGCCAGGCCCTGTTGGCTACATTCTTTCCCATCTGATAGAGGCTCTTATCGGTCTGCAACGGAGGTGCTGAGTAGGAGAAGTGTGTTGGGGTGCACAGGAACATCAACACATTCCTGCGCACATTCCTCACGGCCAGTGAAAACACTGCCGGCCTGATAACACAAGGGCAATCAAAACAGCGATAAATCGTGCCGGATATAATGCACGACTAACCAAAACGCTAACACTTCAAACAAATACTTTCCCTGCGCCACTGGAAATGCCCGTAACACCCTCGGCTGGGGACGCTTCAGCTCCGCTGGGCGTAAATTCGTGCTACTTTGTCACCCAAGCCCAACTGCCCCAGTCTCCTGATGCAAACACACGTGTCCGGGATCCAACAAGGAGCTTCCATTCCGTCTGATCTCCATGTCTTCTCGGAGCACAACCACGCTGGCGTCCCGGGGATGCACGCTGGTCCTGTCTTCCTTCCTGTGCCACACAGCGACCCTAATCACTCACCACTTGTACTTTTGAATTGCTTGATAAACTGCTGTCCCTGATGATGAAGCCTGGGTACAGTGTTCTCTTGAGTTGGTTAGTTTCATTAGACGTGTTCACTCAGATACGTTTCCCCTGTGGTGGTAATGCCATGAGCTCACTGAATCGGGGCCTACAGAACAAAGTGGTCCTGGTACTGGGTTTCACTGAATCTTAAACCCTGGATTGAACACTGACTGAATTGCTCAGATTTTTCCCATCTGAACACCGAATCCTTAATGCAAACATGCACAGGCAGGACAATATAGTTTCTCTACCCAAAGTTCACCAATAACTACATCACCAGGGCTCAGCAGAATCACAGCAGTGAAATCCGCTCTGCCATTGGGGAAACGGGACCATTTTCCAGATGGAAATGTTATTTTGCATTATTGAATCAGACAACCACATACATGTATGGCACAACTCATTGTTTTTTCTTTGTGTGTGTGTGTGCTATGTCTCTTCAATTTTGGAGCGAATTTGCTGGAACTTGTCGAGACTGCAGTCCTGATTTTTTTCTCTGAGGGCAGCATTCATCTACTTATTCCATTAAGTCACATGACCGTTAAGCTAATTTGCTGCTAAGTCCTTTGGCCAAGAAGAATGTCTGCAGAATGTTGGTTCAGCTCCTTCAGATTGACTCACTTTAATGAAGCACATATTAAATGGCCCGACTTGTGGAAATCACCTTTAATATGCGAAATTCGCCTTTAATATGCGGAATTCGCCTTTAATATGCGGAATGCTCCTTTAACGCTGCCCGTGCAGCTCTCATGTTTCCTGTGCTCTCTGGTCCACGTAGCGCCACGCTGGTAATGCGGAACGTTGGGAGACGGCTCCATGGCGGGAGAGGGCCGGGCTTATCGCAGATCCACCATCTCCCAGAACCGGCCTCTCTTGCTTCAAAGCCCAGTAATGAGAAGCACCTGCCCTCGCCTGGGCCGGAGGAAGTCTTTAGTGAGGGAGCAAGATGGAGATAAACGATGGGGGAAGCGTAAGGAAGCTGGAGCTTTAGATGGAGCTCAGTGGCAGACCGGGTCCAGGCGGCCTGCTGCGTGGCGGGGAAGGCCCGCAGAGGACCCGGGCCCGGCACTGGCCCCATGGAGGCTCAACTGAGGCCCGGCTTGAATTAGCCCTGCCTGACTGAGGCTCCAACTGAGCTCTCTGATCCCCCCGTTGAGTCCGTGACGGGCGTCTGCTATCTGCGGCTAATCTCCACATACTCGCTCTCTCTGGCTTTCTCCACGTTCGCTCTGATCTACTGTTCTAATCAAAAACAACTCACCCTTTCTCTCAGCCAATTTCTTTCCCTCAGACTGTGAGGGTTAAGAGTGAAACATGAATCTCTCAGGGATTTCATCATATTTACTCTCGTAATACTCATAATAATCTGTGATTTCATTGGCGAGTAACTTACATGCCGTCTTGTGACAGTTAAGGATGAAATACTGAAATCAACCTGCCACATTCAACACTATCACACTGTCATAGTTTCACCCCTGATCTTACTCTGCACCTTTTCAGGTATGAAGGAAATGAGAACATGAGAATGATAGAAAACTAGAGAGAGAGAGAGAGAGAGAGAGAGAGAGAGAGAGAGAGAGAGAGAGAGAGAGAGAGAGAGAGAGAGGGTGAGAGAGATTAGAGCCCAGCATTAGTGTAAGCTAGTGGTACTGTTCCACTTTGATCTGTGTAAACGCTGTGGTTATCAGCTCCCATGACCAAGCGGTGTAATTTAAGCACGATCCCTTACTGCCACGGTCCTCTCCCAGGCCCTCCAGCTTGGGACTAATACAGTGTCACATTTAATGCACCATTTTCAAAGAACTGAACAGAGTAATGGACATGCGAATTGTTTTGCATTTTCACTTAAAATAAACACCCAGATGATATCATGTATTTACAGAACGAGGAAGACCGGGAGAAGGTCCATATGTGCAGATGTGTGGGATCGTTTGGTCAGTCTTTTAATGCTAAACGTGTCATCTCCTGCGTTCACAGCCAGCCTGCTGTCCGCGTGCCGCCGTGTCTGTGATTTATCCTCTCCAGGAAAGCTGATTCGTTAAAGGCATCATCACTTCCTGCTCGGGGAAGGGGGGGGGGGGGGGGGGGGAGTAGGGGTTCTGTGTCCCGGTCTTGGCCCACACTCAGGAGGATAGCTGAGGGCCATTAGCATGACAGTAACCTTTACTGGACAGTAACCTTTACCGGACCTGCAAATCACAGAGGAGTCATCACAGAGGAGTGTTCAGTGTGGGACACAGACGCAGATGTGTGGGACACAAACACCCGACGCTCTGGACCAGGCCCTACTGAGCATGCTCTGAATGTCAGCATGGACTCCATCTGCTCAGTCTGTGACTCTGGGCTTCGCTGTCCCAGGAGATGTTCCAGGTTCTTATACGACTTAAGAAAGGGCTGTTGAATTACATTAGAGCCAGTAAAACCTTAAATGTTGTTATCCGGGAGCCATCCAGGACAAGTACGCAAACACAGACGCAGATGTGTGGGACGCAGATGCAGACGCAGATGTGTGGGACGCAGATGTGTGGGACGCAGATGTGTAGAACGCAGACGTGTGGGATGCTGACGCAGATGTGTGGGACGCAGATGCAGATGTGTGAGATGCAGACGTGTAGGACGCAGACGTGTGGGACGCAAACACAGATGTGTGGGACGCAGATGTGTGAGATGCAGTCGTGTGGGACGCAGACGTGTGGGACGCAGACGTGTAGGACGCAGACGTGTGGGACGCAGACGTGTAGGACGCAGATGTGTGGGACGCAGACGTGTCGGACGCAGATGTGTGGGACGCAGACGTGTGGGACACAGACGTGTGGGATGCAGACGTGTGGGACGCAGATGTGTGGGACGCAGACGTGTGGGACACAGACGCAGATGTGTGGGACACAGACGCAGATGTGTGGGATGCAGACGTGTGGGACGCAGACGCAGACATGTGGGACGCAGACGCAGATATGTGGGATGCAGACGTGTGGGACGCAGATGTGTGGGACACAGACGCAGATGTGTGGGATGCAGACGTGTGGGACGCAGACGCAGACGTGTGGGACGCAGACGTGTGGGACACAGACGTGTGGGACACAGACGCAGATGTGTGGGACACAGACGCAGATGTGTGGGATGCAGACGTGTGGGACGCAGACGCAGACGTGTGGGACGCAGACGTGTGGGACACAGACGTGTGGGACACAGACGCAGATGTGTGGGACACAGACGCAGATGTGTGGGATGCAGACGTGTGGGACGCAGACGCAGACATGTGGGATGCAGATGTGTGGGACGCAGACGCAGACGTGTGGGACGCAGACGTGTGGGACGCAGACATGTGGGACGCAGACGCAGATATGTGGGATGCAGATGTGTGTGACGCAGACGTGTGGGACGCAGACGTGTGGGACACAGAGGGCTGCAGCAGCTACGAGCCCTGCAGTCATCAATGCAGTTCTGGCACACAGTAATTCAGCAGGTTCGCTCGCGTCATGCGACAAACACGCCTTGGTGTGCGTGACCTTAAGCCAGAGTGGAACATGTGGCCCAGGGCAATATTCCCTGTCTGCAGGCCAGACCTCCCTGAGGTGTTATTGCAAATCCAATATTTACATACCTGGAGACATTTATTTCCAAAGAAGGAAACACAGACAGGAGGTGAGGGTGTGTGCATGTTTGTGTGAGTATGTGTGTGTGTGTGTGTGTGTGTGTGTGTGTGTGTGTGTGTGTGTGTGTGTGTGTGTGTGTGTGTGTGTGTGTGAGTGTGTGTATTCTGCTTCTTAAACGTAAACATCACCATTGATCTAAAACGTCCCTTAGCACAGAGCCTCCATGAGTGGAGCAGTCTTATCTGAGCAGCTGCTGATAAGACTACTGGTCTGAGACAGAACAGCAGCCTATATCCTGGGTCATGGCTGCAGTGGCCACGTCTCTTTGACCCGGTTCTGGTGCCATGGCTGTGGCCTGCATTTGCGAGGGCTCCCTGATAAGCGTGGGAGGCTGATTGCCGGACAGGAGTGGGTGGGCCAGCTGACATGGGAACGATGTGTAAATACACAAAGCAGCAGGTCCCACACTCCATCACCGCCTGCTACGTACATAAACGCGCTGGCTGGCTAAACACATTTGAAGTGGGGAGCTGGTAAATGGACCCACCCATGAGTCCCCCAACGACGTTTTACAAAAGTGTCAGATGCCAGGATGACGTTAAACGCAGCTCTGGCGCCGAACCCGACGCTCTGGACCAGGCCCTACTGAGCATGCTCTGAATGTCAGCATGGACTCCATCTGCTCAGTCTGTGACTCTGGGCTTCGCTGTCCCAGGAGATGTTCCAGGTTCTTATACGACTTAAGAAAGGACTGTTGAATTATATTAGAGCCAGTAAAACCTTAAATGTTGTTATCCGGGAGCCATCCAGAACAAGTACAGAGAATCCTTCCTACGTGGCGCCTTCACTGAAGTGCTGAAAGATCGAGTTGGCCACTTTCCACAGCAAGGCCCTGGACTCAGCACCTATCTGCCTCCCCGTGACCTGCACCCAGATTAGGGCCCGGCATGCACTCCCAGTCGGGCCTCACACAGCCCAGCACGCTCTCAACCATCAGGGCGGCCAGCTCCCAGCGGAGCACCCGGTCCCAGAGACTGACAGCTCGGGGCTAGGGCGGGAACCTACCTGTCTGTCTGGAGCGGGTCTATCCCACAGAGGCTTGGCTGTCACACTGGCCGGGCTATGAGTGAAGCTGACAGATCAAACGTGGAGGGAGCCACTTTGCACTGACCTCTCATTCAGCCTGGACAACAGAGACATGAGGAAACGCGGCATTAGAAACACCGTTTCCATCCTGTCCTGCCCACTGTGTTTCACTGTCAGACCTTTGCTGAGTGGAGAGAGAGAGAGTGAGAGTGAGTGAGTGAGTAAGTGAGTGAGTGAGAGAGAGAGAGAGAGAGAGAGAGAGAGAGAGAGGGAAAGAAAGAAAAGAGGCATTCCGATGTCTCCCTGTCATTGCTGTCGTGTGTAGGGTCCTGGCTTGGAGCCTCAGTTTCACACACCTCTTCTCCGTCCAACTCAAATAAAACCTACAAGAAGAACTAAAGCAGAATCATTTACTCTCATAATAAATCCTTCTGGCATATTGAAGGTGGCTTTGCACACACTGCAGAGCGATGGGGGTAACCGTGACGATGGGGGTTCTCCCCTCTCTGAGTGTTTGCTGATGCACTTTAAATCCATCTCTAATGTGCCTCGACAGGCTGAGCCCACCATAGATAATCATTTCCTTCACTTCACCACCACGTCCAAAACACCTCCTGCATCACCCAAGGCCCCGTGCACTCAAACACTGACCCGGGGGGGTGGAGCAGAGGAGGAAGAAACACTGTTAGGAGGACACCGAGGGGGAACCAGCCTCACCAGTAGTCGAATGTGCTGTGTTAGGGCAGTTGGGATAAATTAATGATATCAGGCCTGAGAATCTCACCAACAAATAATCGAAAGCATGTAGCCCAACCTAGGACCATGGCATGCTTTTAATAGACCACATTTCCGGCCCCCACAGGGAACTGGCACATTAAACATCTCGTGGAATCCTGTCAAATGCCTACATCCACGTTTCATCCTGCAACACAGGCACCATTGTTAAATGGCAGTGTTCAGCGGTGATCGCCATTAGAGTTTTCAAAGAAAGTTGCAAAAGCACTGGAACCACCGGGCCGTATATCGACTCTGGCCGGCCAATCCAGCGCGATCAGCCTGGAGACAGTCGTTCCAGTACAGGACAATTGTGGTTTTATGTACTGGACTCTTTCCCTATTCATGGGATTGACCACGCAGCGCGACGTTTGCTCAGCTCAGCCCTTTCCTGTCCCGTCTTCCCTCTCTTTGTACAGTGGAGCTGCTGTAAACATAATAAGGCCTGATTTAGCAAGGGCCTCCATGCCCATGTCAGTCCACGGCCTGCGTGCTTGCTGAGGGATAGAGTTCCCACTGCCAGTCAGGCCTGGAACATTGTTTTCCTTGGGCCAGGGCCACCTCAGTCCGGGAGAGGGGGGGGGGGCATTTCCAGCTCATTCAAAGCAAACAGCCCCACAGCTGCTAAACTCTCTTGTCAATGAGTGAGTTCTTGGCATTCAACCTTCACCTTCCAGGGTCCACCTCATAATGCTCAGGCCTTCTAATTTTCTCATGTTGACAAAAGTTCACGCGAGAAAAGGAGGTCATTGTTCATCCTCGTTGAGCCTCTGAGTGATTTCACCCTCTCTGAGCTGTAGGCCTTTCTCCACCAACCTCACTCCACTTCCCAAAGAGACCCCCTATGCTGTTTTTGCCCCAATGCCATTCTCACACAGACAAAAATCACTTTGTCAGGTCGGGTTAATTAAAATGCCTTGCTGGAGATTGTGAACTTTGCTGTTTTCAATGTCTAGCTAAGCAGCCCCCTCCCCAAACTCCCTCAGAAAAACCTCTAAGTTTCTTTGATTTAAATCTTTGAAACCCTCCGAGGGTCCACTTGTGCTGTACTTGGCTTTACTTTTGCTTGCTGTAAAAAAGGGTCGGCGGGGGACGCTGTGCGGCTAGCCAAGAGCGAACGCGACAGACTTAGCAAATATCTGACAGTTATTAAACGGTTCTAGTCGGCCAGAACTTTAGAGGTGAGAAAACCAAGGAGGCGGTTGCAGCTTTGTGCAGCGTCCGTCGCCAAAGAAGAGGTCAGCCCCGCCGACCGCAGGCCCGGCCCAGGCTGATGTCTGCGGACCGGGCTGCCGTGACTACGAATGGCTCCCCGATGGACGATCGCTAATTCTCGCTCCCGGCCAAACGGCTTCGGTGGAGCGAGAGCTGGACCGCGAGGGCGCGAGAGCCGTCCCGGCGGACATCTGATCGCAGGACATCCTGACGCAAACTGGCCCAGAGACGCGAGCTGGAGGCGGCCAGCGGTGCAGATGGCCTGTATGCGCTCATCCCAATCAGGGGCCTAATCTCAGGGGTTAGCCTTAATTACAGATTATTGCCGAACCGTAAATGCGTCCAGGGTGGAGTCGGGCCAGGGAGACGCATTTGTGACGGCTCTGTTCAGCGTTTGTGTTCACGCCTCTCGGGGAGAGAGCTGTGAACATCAGCGTTCTTCTGTCTTGCTTTTGGCTGTCGGAAGGTGAGCCCTGGGGGGGTGTCTATGCTGAGTTTATCTCACACAGCAATGAGACAATAGGGTGTGGCCTTCCCAGCACCACCCCTACCGATTAAATCCAGGCTCTCAGGAAAATGGTGGCGCGGGAGCACACAGCGGTTCTCCGTGCAGAGCTTCGTGTTTAGGTGCACGATAACTCCCTAGTAAATTGGATCATCAATCATCCAGCCGTATGGGAAGAAAAAAAAAAGCCTTATGTTGTGATGTCAGGGTTAGCCCTACATATGGAACTGTTTATAGGCTAATCCTGATAGAAGCGTGGGGAGTGGAAGGGCACCAGATAAGCCCCCCGACCACCAGAGAAACACGAGCGATCATATACACCACTCCATCATCATAGAAACCTTTCCAACATAGCTATGTGCCCAGCTAATTGCATCCTACCTGCAGCCGAAAGAACGAATGCGTTTCGGCGCTGGCGATTCCTGCCACCCTCACTCATCACTTTCGCTAGCTGTCACCGCCGGTCTACTTGAGGCGAGCCACTGGCCGCGGTGAACGGGGGTAGAGGGGAGGTAGGGCGCAGGTCTCCACAGACACGGCCCTCGCCGCCTCGCCCGCCAGGCGGGAGCAGGGAAGGGGAGAGTGAGCGATGTGGGAGGAATGCTCATGTCTGGAGGCCGGACATCAAACAGAGCATGCCCCGACATCAGAGCCAGGTCAGAGGTCAAGCCTGTAAAAGGGGCTCCCTCAGGTTGACCATAACTGATGGCGTCCGGAGGGGCTCTGGGAAATGGAATGCGAGTAAGTAGAATTACAAACAAATCGTAGGACTAGGACTGTAGCAACATCTGGAGAGTGGTTGTTTTTTTTTCTTCCTTTCTTAATGTGTTTGTTTGCCATAACCAACAGGGAAGACGAACATCAGAAATAGCCAGCCCTGCACACCCACAAAAGAACTGCCACTTATTTTTAGACTGCTCTTCAGCTGAACACGGAGGCCTTTGCCGAACTGAGTGCTTCTGGCTGGCAGACACTCTCCTCATTGACATTGTGTGCCCTGTGGGTTACTTTTGCCAGACCCCCACCCCCACCCCATCACAACTCTCCTGCTACCCACAGCTTCGAGTCCCGCCCCCACAACCGCCCAGCCCGCCCCTCTCTTTACGAGCGGGAACAACGTGCTGGTAATTAACACGGCAGCAGTGACCGACGTCTGGCGACCCTGTAGGCCCATGCCACTGCCTGCCGATTGTGGAAGCATGGATCTCTTCCTCTGGTGGACACCGCACGGTCTGGTGGACCCGTTCTCTCTCTGAGCGACTCCCTTAGATGCCACACAATGTTGCACGGCGACACTGAGAAAATGTGCGTTCCCCCCCGTTCACGTTCCAGTCGGCTAACACTTGCCTGAACTCCACGGCAACAAGCTCAGTTCCGTAACGCGCGCTGCCAGCTGTCGCTTCAGTTCACGAGAAATATACGGACCGTAAAACAAATGTCAGAGTGGCATTTTGTGTTTGAAGGGTGATTTTCCCAGCCCTGCCTGAGCACAAAGGGAGAAATCATTTTCCGCCTTGGAAAATGAGAAATCTGTTTCTGTTCTCAGTTACCGAGCCACATAACAGAATGACAGTCCTCGAAACACACAAACCGACAGGCAGGGAGAATATATAGGCTGAGAGGAAATCTATATGAGACAGCTCTCCCACTCACTCTTGTGGCACAGAGATAGGCTGGGAGACTGACGTAATTGCTGGAAAGTTTGGATTTCTCCGTATGTTTAAGCGCGCCATTAAAAGGGCCTCTCACATTTAATGGTATGCTAATGGCTCTTTTTCTCAGACAGGTCTTTGGCCAGGCTGCTCCCCGCACTGCCCCGGGCTGCAGTCCACCCCAGCCATGCCAAACGCCCCACACACTGCCCTCACACCTCCCACACGCTCTGGGATACCAACTGTAGTGACTTTGGTTGAACGCTGAGCTGCAGAGCTGACAAGACTCACTCCGTCATGCTTGTCCAATCAATTAATCTAATGGGCCGAGTTACAGCTTAGAAGGAACAAATGAAATACATGCAATACAATGTCTGTTTTTGCTATTTATGTTTATTATGCTTATGATTCCAATTCACTAAGGAAAATTCGGGATGCTGTGATGGTTTCCAACTCATGTTTTTAACATAAAAGAACTAGCTTACTCCAGCATCCTGCCTGAAGAACACTTCTTCAACCCTGACAGCTCAGAGTGGAGGCACCCAAACTCCTAAATGAAGACACATCATGGAGCGTCCCCCAGCAGTGCCTCCCGATCGTGTCTGTGAGAGGGGCACGTCTGTTCTGAGGTCAGACCTGGGTTGTGGGGCGCGGGGGGGTGGGAGGTTGGGTGGAGGGATTTCTGGCTGATGGAGCAGACATATGTAGCGCAGGCAGGCATCTTTTTGGAGGATGCACATTCTCCACGCCCAGGCGCAGGTGGAGACACCAGGGGGAGTGGGGAGCGGCGTCCCGCGCTCCCGATGCCGAGGAGCGAGGAGAAGAAAGTTCTAGGAGAGGTGGCCGTGCCGGGCCTTATTGACACCCGCCGGGGATTTATGGGGCTGCGGTGGTGTGTGTGGGTTAGCCAAGGCGTGAAACACATGGAGGAGCTTAGCCTCGCAGTCATGACAGCAGCACACAGCAGCCCACCACAGCACCTGGGCCTGGAGCCCCAAACTCTTCAAAGAACTCCTGAGCGGATGGAGTTATATCTTCCAAAGAGACAGGGGAGCGAGAGAGAGAGAGAGAGAGAGAGAGAGAGAGAGAGAGAGAGAGAGAGAGAGAGAGAGAGAGAGAGAGACGGAGACAGAGGGGTAGGGAGTCCATAAGGTCAAAACCTGGATTTCTATTTGTTTTTGGCAGAAATAATATAAGTGAATTAATGTGGCAGACAGTAGCTGATTCAGTCTGCTAAATCTGTTAAACAAGCCTCCTCTGAGAGCCACACAGCTATATTGGGGAAAGACACTGGCTTCCTGAAGCTAATGAAGACATTCTCAACTATTCGGTCTTCTGTTGTTCATAATGCTGCAGGACCACTGAGGTAAATCAGTAGTCTTCACTCATTTTGTTACTTGCAGTCTACTTGACCCAATACATTGGATAAATTAATTGTTTATTTAATCTATTAATGCCATATTTAGTACTTTGAAGTACATATATACATACTCTATTGAGAGATATAAGTCATTACATGGAGTACTAACCTGTTAGAATATGTACAGAATGCCATCCCTGACAGGAGTCACAATATCGCTTGTTTACTTTCTAACCACAGGAGGGCACTGCAAGTACAAAATGGACGTGGAGGAACCGGTCATGAGGTAAAGACTCAAATTAATCATTGTGAAAGAGCCCCTTCGTGCTGAATAGCTTTAATACAGAAAGAAAATACGTTCGGCGCGTTTATTTTTACAGGCAGTGGAGTCTAATTATTTGATTAAATCGATCGGACATGTTATTTGAATGAAGAAGTTTAGTTAATTAATACACACATAAGCTACTAACCCTTACATTACCATAAAGTGTTTTGTTACGTCGAAGCAACAAACAAGTGTTGACAAACATCGCGAGGCAGTACGTTTACTCTTCCGCGCGCTGCTTCATGTTGCACGTCAGGCCACCTGTCCTGTGTAAAACACAATGATGACACTCCCCAACATTACTTAATATTTGAGTTCGTAAAAAACGTGTATATGTATCCCAAATGGAAGTTTGCATGAAACTGAGCATTAACTAAAATCATCTAAACTCCTCAAAGACGTTTGAGTCCCAAATCTCCCTGAATGACATCACACCAACGAGCCAGTAGAAATGTGGACCCGAGAATTTGGGGGCTGGAAAGTGCGATGAGAATTTTTCGGACTGAAATCCTACACGCGCTCCGCAGAAGTTTTGACTTGTGTTCTTGTCTTCTGAAGTTCTTTAAATGAGGATTGCCAGCTGCAGTGGCGATTAGGATAACCTTGTGAAGAACAAGTGGGAGATATATGAGGACAATTTGCTAAAAATTTTAGGCTCTTCTAAAAAAAAGAGCAGGAATATAACGCTACAGAATTCATTAAATTTCTTAGGATGTGCATATCGAACTGTGGGTGCGCATCCTTCTTTTCACCGGTACAGATGCACTTAAATGGAAGTATCATTTTCAACGAGTTTAGATTCAAATTGATGCGCCTACCGGAGTTTTTAAAGTTGGAATATTTTTTATAACATTTTTTTATACATCATACCATAAGCAGCTTTCTCCTCGTCTTACAAAATAACTGTCTGCGTGTGGCACTTCACTGACTTTAGGACGAGCGGATATTTTTGCTACCATTTTTCTTTCGCCTTTGCCCAAGTTGTGGAGGCTGCAGTCAGCCTGTGTGGCGGGCAGCATGCAGGAGAAGCGCTGGGCGAAGGTGTGGGGCGCGGTGGCCGTGCTGGGCGGGCTGCTGTGCTGCGTCGCTGTGAGTGGATGTCCCCACAAGTGCGGCTGCTCCGGATCTCATGTGGATTGCCAGGGTCAAGGTTTCAAAACGGTGCCGAGGGGAATCCCGAGGAACGCCGAGCGACTGTAAGTGCTGATGTACCTAAAAATGATGGTAGCCTGCGGGGTGCATGTACGGGCACATCCATGCCCACTGCTGGGGGTACCTGGGTGAGGAGATGATTCATGAATTCAAGCTGCCGCGGGTGATACTGTCAAATATTCATAATGCCGATTAATGAGCATAATGTCGAATAATAATTATGATGTTCGATGAGTCCTTGGCTTTTAAAATATAGCATATGAAGTAGTAAAATTTGCTATCTGGGTTACAGGAGATGTTTTGTAAAGTGTGAATATTCCTTGATGGTTTAAAACTTTAGATCTTCAGATGTGGTGTGACAGTAGTCAGCGAGAAAAAACTAGACAATTTTTTGCTTTGTGGTTGTTAGAAGTTGCTGAGAAGAAAATGCGCAAAAGTTTGCAATATGGTGTAAAGTAAAGTAATGAGGGGGATTATATTCCCCATCAGCAGGTATAGTTTGTTTGTTCGGTGTGAAGCGACTTAAGCGACTTGACGTTAAGAATGTTTTCCGACTTAATTTTTTTTCAGCTTACGATTTAAATGACTTTGGCATTAAAAGTGGATTGCTTATCTTTACTAATGGTTACAAACATTTGTTTCTCGGTGCGTTCATTAATTTGAATTTCAACTATTGATTTCCGATCAAGGGTATCAACTGTGAGCCCGTTACAAACAGACTTGATCGAGTCCGTTAACGGGCCCACAGTATCCGTGTAAGCATTAGTATGATTAATGGACCTCGAGTGTGAGTGTGTATACCTTGGCTGGTGGCACCCGGTAAGTGGAGGAGCTGCACGTCTGTTCAGTCACACACTGGCAGTTTCCGTCGACCTCTTACCACACCACACGTAAAAATGGTTGAGAAATGTTTGCTTATTGTATTTTAAACATTTCTCAGCGAACGTGCCACATATTCATTAGGACACGTTGGCAACATATAACGTGCTGTAAGCAGCTAGCGGGGGAGTAGTGATATGCAAAAGAGCTGTTTTCTTTTCTGTGGTATCACCTAAAAAAGGGTACTGGCAGACGTTGACTAGAACTTAGTGACCTTTTAAACCCAGAGGGCTTTTCTGAGAAACATACACGTGGAAAGGATAAATGTATACAAGTCTCTCAAACGTGTGTTGATTTGTTAACTTAGTGAGGTTTGCCCTTCAGGAAAGACCTGTAGATGGAAAGGTGATCTTTTCTCATACTTGCCTGATAATTCCATCTGTGGCTGTAAAGTAGAATTAATGATATCAGTGATGTAGGTTTCACCTCAGCTTTGGGGTACACACTGCTCACACCTCCCAGTTTCACACATTATATGAGTAGTGGGAGCAGGAATTATTGGGGATGTCACATCCCCCCCTCCCAAAAGTACACTTTGCCTATGAGTGATATTAATTGTCTTGCAAGACTGAGAAGTTCATCACCTGAAATATAAGAACACAGCCACAGGCAGGCTGTCTTTAATACATTTGGTATGTTTTAAGGACGTTAACATGAGGTGTTGAATACTGGCTCCATCTCTCTGAGGAGTGCTTAACAGCCCCTCACTACACCTATAATACCCTGAAATATAGATTTAAGTGTAATGAGTGCACCTCTGGCTCAGGCAGGGCTTCGAACCCACCGGTTCAGACCTTCACTTCATACCCCTCTTAATAAATGAGGATTAGCTGTAAATATTTTATTTCCCTGACAGCTCATATGATTTTTCACTCATTACATAGTGTGATGTTTTCTCAACACACTTTCTAATTCACTTACCTTCAGTCTTTCTCTCTTTCTGTCTCTATTTGCTTCTCTGTCTTTCTCTCGCACACTCATGCACTCTCTCTCTCTCTCTCTCTCTCTCTCTCTCTCACACACACACACACACACTCACACATTGTTTTAGTCTCTCTCCCACACACACTCTATTTCTCGCTCACACACTCACGCTCTCAGACTCTCCGTGGTCTCGGCGGCGCTGTGAAACGTTTAGTGCTGCCTCGTCCCCTGCGGAGTTTTCACAGTGGCCAGCAGCTCCTGAACTTCACACTTTTGGGAACAATGTGGCACATTGTGGCTGGTGTAGCGCACTCTCTGTCTCTCATCGGCGCTCCACGCCGAAATGAGGCTGGGACACTGGGAGAGAGAAAGAGAAATAGAATGAGCAACACGCTGGGAGGGAGAAAGTGAGATATGGTGAGAGAGACACTGAGGGAAAGAAAGAGAAAGAGAGGATGGCGTCATTGTTAATCCCCCCTGCTCCCTGCCTGCCTCACTGTCTTCCAGCCACACAGGAAGTGTGAGAGTAGCATCCTTCCTCGTGGTGACAGTGTGCAGGTTCCTGGCACTCTCACAGAGTGAGGCTGGGGCTCGAATGCCCTTAAAAGGGCGTCTGTGAACACTGCCGTCTCAGGTGGCTACTTCTTTGTTATGATGCAGTGGAGCGGAGGATTCGGTGAGCGGGGTGGCACGTGTGTTTGTCACGTCGGGGTTTGTGTTAGCGGCGGGTGTCCCGCTGACCCTCGGCACAAACACCGCCAGCAGATTTGCGCACCCGGTCGCACAACCGTGCAGTGGGCTGCCAGGCGACTTCTGGCTCGCGCACGGGCAAAGACTTCTGGGAAAAAATCCGCAGCCTGGCCTCGTTAAGGGGACAGAAAAATAAAAAGTTTTACATGAATGGAAAACATTCGGGGTGCTTCATTTTAGCCAGGGCTTCAAAGTCTGCAGCTGGCAAGGAGTGTGTGCTCTGAGCAAACCGGCAGCCGTCCCGAGGTGCTTGACGGGGACACGGAGAAAAGTGCAGAGGGGAAATGTCTCGCAGGCCAGTGTCACACACAGCAGGACGCTGGGTTTAGTAGGCTCTGCTCCTCAGGGCTGTTTCAGGTTAACGAGTGCCCGCTCTTGTTTGGGGAGCTTTGTTGCCAGAGCAACACATGAAGACCGCAGCTTGTGTCCTCAGATCATCCCGCGTGCCGTCCGGTTCGAGCCGAACCGTGGCGTGTTTATCTCGGTCGCACAAACGCGACCGAGATAAACTGGAGATCCAGTAGAATAACCAGGAGGCACACGCGGAGGGCCGGGGGGGGCTCTTGGCTACATGGGGCCACTCCGCTGCTGTTGGGCGGCTGCTTCGCTTTGCCTCGGACACCGCGTCACAGACAGGCCAAATCCACTGTAGCCGACAGGTGTTGGGGTTGGCCGTGCCGCCCCTCCCCCCACAGCGCCTGCTGTGATTTATGAAATCATTCTTCGAGCAGCAAGAAACGCGGGCCCGCCCGATGGCGGCTTGAAAGTAAACGATCTTGAGGGCAACCAGGCACCGAGGAAATATGAAATAATTCCTTTTTGCCTGCTTTGCCAAGTGTGAAGCGACCATCCCGCATGCTGGAATGCGTCCAGGCGGCGCAGTAATGAGAATGTTTACTAAACAAAAGCTTCCCCGAGACATGATCCAGAAGCCAGAACCTGCTCAGAGCAGCACGCCTTCCACAGACACCTCCGCTCTCTCCTCCCGTCTGCCGAGGCCCCCATGACTCGGCAGCTTCTGCCTTTGGTCCCAGCTCAGCTCTCATGGGGGTGATTTAGCAGGGGCTCCGCACCTGGGTCTTCCTCAGTAAGTCCAGTAACCCAGCAGAATCAGTGCTGGGGAGAGTTCTGGGCACTTTGGACACATTTGGCTGTCTTTTGGTTTCTAACAGCTCGTTCATATGAGGTTCTGGGCTATGAGATTAATCACAGATTATTTCTTTAGGATCTCTGATGTTCCTGTGTCGCCTGTCATCCTCTTAGTTTGCACCTCGGTGAAAGTACAGTACAAAACACCTGTTTTCAAGGTGATATTGGACTTTGTATCAGGGATATCAGGGTGTCGTGGGCAGAGAGGCTGGCTGCAGCATGTTGGACTGATCTGGTAGCGTCTGAGCCCTCGTGTGTCCAGCAGTGCTGACCACATGACTGTAGCTTCCCACCACCTCAGAGATGAAAGGAAGGCGATCGTTTAATCCATGCACGCAGTGGTAATAAACCTCTCTACTTGATCCAGACCAGGTGCATCCAAACGTGTGTTCTAGCAGGAAGACTTCCATTGGGACAGGGGACAAGGAACATGTCAGAAGAGTAGTAGACTGTGAGGGAGGAGATCCAGAGGGAGGGAGGGAAGCAGTGGAGGGGGAGTAGATCTATGGGGAGGGAGGAGATCTGTGGAGGGGGAGTAGATCTATGGGGAGGGAGGAGATCTGTGGAGGGGGAGTAGATCTATGGGGAGGGAGGAGATCTGTGGAGGGGGAGGAGATCTATGGGGATGGAGGAGATCTGTGGAGGGGGAGTAGATCTATGGGGAGGGAGGAGATCTGTGGAGGGGGAGTAGATCTATGGGGATGGAGGAGATCTGTGGAGGGGGAGTAGATCTATGGGGATGGAGGAGATCTGTGGAGGGGGAGTAGATCTATGGGGATGGAGGAGATCTGTGGAGGGGGAGTAGATCTATGGGGAGAGAGGAGATCTGTGGAGGGGGAGTAGATCTATGGGGAGGGAGGAGATCTGTGGAGGGGGAGTAGATCTATGGGGAGGGAGGAGATCTGTGGAGGGGGAGTAGATCTATGGGGATGGAGGAGATCTGTGGAGGGGGAGGAGATCTGTGGAGGGGGAGTAGATCTATGGGGAGGGAGGAGATCTGTGGAGGGGGAGTAGATCTATGGGGAGGGAGGAGATCTGTGGAGGGGGAGTAGATCTATGGGGATGGAGGAGATCTGTGGAGGGGGAGTAGATCTATGGGGATGGAGGAGATCTGTGGAGGGGGAGTAGATCTATGGGGAGAGAGGAGATCTGTGGAGGGGGAGTAGATCTATGGGGGTGGAGGAGATCTGTGGAGGGGGAGTAGATCTATGGGGGTGGAGGAGATCTGTGGAGGGGGAGTAGATCTGTGGGGAGGGAGGAGATCTGTGGAGGGGGAGTAGATCTATGGGGATGGAGGAGATCTGTGGAGGGGGAGTAGATCTATGGGGATGGAGGAGATCTGTGGAGGGGGAGTAGATCTATGGGGATGGAGGAGGTCTGTGGAGGGGGAGTAGATCTATGGGGAGGGAGGAGATCTGTGGAGGGGGAGTAGATCTATGGGGAGGGAGGAGATCTGTGGAGGGGGAGTAGATCTATGGGGAGGGAGGAGATCTGTGGAGGGGGAGTAGATCTATGGGGATGGAGGAGATCTGTGGAGGGGGAGTAGATCTATGGGGATGGAGGAGATCTGTGGAGGGGGAGTAGATCTGTGGGGAGGGAGGAGATCTGTGGGGAGGGCACTGTGCAGTAGACCATGTTCCACTGTAGAATAAACCCAGATCCTTAGAAGAGCGTGAAATGTCCAGCAGCAGTACACATATACACTGTGTCCCACGTCTCCTGTCTCTTCACACCCACTGTGTCCCACGTCTCCTGTCTCTACACACCCACTGTGTCCCACGTCTCCTGTCTCTACACACCCACTGTGTCCCACGTCTCCTGTCTCTTCACACCCACTGTGTCCCACGTCTCCTGTCTCTACACACCCACTGTGTCCCATGTCTTATGTCTCTACACACCCACTGTGTCCCACGTCTCCTGTCTCTACACACCCACTGTGTCCCACGTCTCCTGTCTCTACACACCCACTGTGTCCCATGTCTTATGTCTCTACACACCCACTGTGTCCCACGTCTCCTGTCTCTACACACCCACTGTGTCCCACATCTCCTGTCTCTACACACCCACTGTGTCCCATGTCTTATGTCTCTACACACCCACTGTGTCCCACATCTCCTGTCTCTACACACCCACTGTGTCCCACGTCTCCTGTCTCTACACACCCACTGTGTCCCACGTCTCCTGTCTCTTCACACCCACTGTGTCCCACGTCTCCTGTCTCTACACACCCACTGTGTCCCATGTCTTATGTCTCTACACACCCACTGTGTCCCACGTCTCCTGTCTCTACACACCCACTGTGTCCCACGTCTCCTGTCTCTACACACCCACTGTGTCCCATGTCTGATGTCTCTACACACCCACTGTGTCCCACATCTCCTGTCTCTACACACCCACTGTGTCCCACGTCTCCTGTCTCTACACACCCACTGTGTCCCATGTCTTATGTCTCTACACACCCACTGTGTCCCGTGTCTCCTGTCTCTACACACCCACTGTGTCCCACGTCTCCTGTCTCTGCTGTGAGATCGGACAATTAATGATCACTTGCAATGTTATGCCTCATAGAATTAGCTCAATCAAGGAGATGCAATTAATTCCAACAGTCATTCACCAAGGATAATAGAAGGCAGAAATGATGACATCCGCCCATTCACAATTACAGCACTACAATCTCGTTAATATAAATGCGATGACAGTCATGTTGTCATATCTGTTATGCCCACACTTGTAATTAGTCAGTAGAGATGGGCAAGTTGATTTGCCTTTATTGGTAATTGCAATACGTTAATTTAAAGTTGTCTCACTTCCACGGGACACGTTCAGAATAATAATGTGTGACTACTGTCATGTTGAAAGTAGCAGTATGTACCTGACTGTGCTGAATCCAACAGCCTTTGCAGGTTCAGTAGTTTACACTGTAGACCATCCTTAAATGAAACAGAGCAAGCAGCCGAGTGGAACCGAAATGAATTTAGGTGATTATATTCCTGAAATCAGTGGAGTAAGCTCGTGTTTTACAGTGTGGTTAAGTGGCACGTTGCCAAGGCCTGAATATTACGCAGATGAAAACCACCCATCACTCCACTCCAGCTCAAGAGGAGGAACTCAATTAAGATTCCAAACAGCGTTCTGAAGCTTTAGCAAAGGAAATGGAGCATACCTATCTCCTTTTTTGCGGCCCAGACGAATTGGCTTTAAGAAAATAACAGGAGATTAGGACAGGAAACACACTGTGAGGCGAGGTATCGCGTTTGTGCACTTGTGTGTTTTCATAAACATTCCTCTCCCATGACTTTGAGGATTTAGGGGACCTTGCGAGCTAATCACCTGCCGTGTGACTATTACAGCAGTCCGCTTCGCCAGGCAGTCCAAATATCCTCCGGCACTTAGCCACTCGCCTTTGTCTAACAGCGCTCCGTGGTGTTTCCACGAGACTTACAGCCGCACCGCGTGCAGGCCTGCCTGGTTAGCGCCCCGCAGTCCGGGCCCAGGGTCCCCCGGGGGGACCCATTGTTAGTGCCGACCGCCTGCAGCGGGGATTGTCACTTTTATGCCTTCAAGATATTAACACAAACAATTGGCAGTGGGGGACTTCTATATCTGTGACCTCCACCTCAGTGTAACTGCTGCATTACTCCGGGTTCAGACAGCCGGGCTCTTTTTTCCATGCTGAGGCTGTTAGCTCGCACCGCAGTAGAGCGGCACAGAGAATCCTGGCTGGATTAAAGGTGCAGCCCTGGTCTCTATCCTGGTTCTTTTGCAATAGAACAATTAATAGAATAGAATAATAATAATAACAACATTTATAATAATATACAAATAATATAATAATGTAAAAAATATTTTTAAATGTTTTATGTTAACACATGACAGAAATACACCTTTGTGAGAGAAGAGGAAACAAGTTAAAGTATTCCACAGGGTCTTCTAGAGCAGCCTGTCTCCCTCACCCAGTGTGCCCCTGACACCATTCTGTAGGTCACACCTAGTGACCGTGGCAAAGGTTGGAGCGTACAGGAGAACCACAGAGTTGGGAGAGGTTGTTAAACACAGTTAGGAGTGTTGATAAACAGCAAAATGTTCTGTTTATGTCTGATTCTGAAGCTCTTCCTCTATTCTCCTCCTATTTGTGTAACTTTTACTGTATGCTCATTTTTCCTCAGGAGCTTGTGGGTTGTAAGCCTGAACCACTAGACATTGGTCTGACAATCTCTTGAGTACACTTGAGTAATGCCATGAGTACACTTGAGTAATGCCATGGAAGCAAATGTGGACTATATGTAAATCAAGTGATATGTTTACATGGACAGAGGGCAAGTATAACAGAATGTGCAAGTGGAGAAAGTGAGTGAAAGAGAAGGGAAAAGAGTGAATGAGAGTGAAAGTGGGAGAGAGTGACAGAGGAAGAAAGTGAGTGGGAGAGGAAGAAAGTAAGGATGAGAGAGAGTGAGTTAGAGAGGAAGAGAGTGAGAGTGGGAAAGAGAGGGGTGAGACTGTGTGACAGGAAGAGAGTGAGAGTGAGTGAGGAAGAGAGTGAAAGTGGGAGAGAGTGAGAGAGAGGAAGAGAGTGAGAGTAGGAGAGAGTGTGTGAGAGAGGATGAGAGTGAGAGTGAGAGAGGAAGAGAGTGAAAGTGGGAGAGAGTGAGAGAGAGGAAGAGAGTGAGAGTAGGAGAGAGTGTGTGAGAGAGGAAGAGAGTGAGAGTGAGAGAGGAAGAGAGTGAGAGTGAGAGAGGGAGTGAGAGAGGATTGGGCTGGGATAGAAGGGGGGGTTGAGCTGGTTGAGGGAATGCTGTGTTTCCTCAGTGCCTGTCCGTTATAATATGTCTACAATATGGCTCCTATTAGTGTTGCTGATGTGCGTTGTGTGGCAGGGGGGGAAGTCTTTTGAAATTCAATATGCCCTTAAATCAGATTTATAAATGTTTATGCATATTATGAGAAACACACTGGGTCCACTGGAGATAGGCCTGTATGCACATATATATCTGTGTGTGTGTGTTTAAGTCTATGTATTCTTGAGCCCTAATGTAACTGCAGTAAACACTTTAGAGGAAGTTAGAAAGTATCTATTGATGTGTAGAGACATTATCTTGAGTTTAAAAGCACGTAGAGATTGTGTACAAACAGCATAATCCCGGGAAAGAGGACTTCATAGGGAACAATTTCCTCAAACAGAAGTTCCTCCATGCTGATCTGACTCTCTTCTGCTGGCCTGTGTTGCATTCGCTCTCATGTACTCGGCTGTGGTGCTGAGCACGCTACCAGACCATCTGTGATTGGGAACAAAGACATGTCAGTGAAACTTGGAGAACTCTTCTGGTCTGCTTTGTGTCCGTTAATCAGAACCGAGGGAGAGAGTTGTCCGATGCCGTAGTGTAGCTCTGAGTGCTGGAGATTGCTCTTGCGTGGTGGCTAGAACAGATGGCTGTCTAATTCTTTAGAGTATTGACTTTGAGTGTGCATGTGCATTTGTTTGTTTGTTTTGTTTGTGTATTTGTGAGTGTGCGTGTGTGTGTTAAGGAGGGGGGGGGGTCAGAAAGGCCTTGCCTGCAGCAGGTTCCAGACGCAGGCCGTGGATGGTGTGGTCCTCTCAAGGTCTGGCTCCGTCTCGGGGGTAGATGCCTGTGTTCAGAGGCCCCAGATTCAGAGCAGCCACTGTGGCTCCTTACCAAGAGAGCAGGAGCTGCTAAGGACACTGAGATTAGAATAAAACTTGTGTTCGACAGGCTGGTTAATAACCTTGTCTCTCTCTCCTCTGTTTTTTTTTCTCTCTCTCCCTTGTCTGTCTGTCACTTTCTCTCTCTCTCTTTCACAGAGACCTGGACAGGAATAATATTACTCGGATCACCAAGGTGGACTTTTCTGGACTGAAGAATCTGCGGGTTCTGTAAGCAACCCCTCTAAGCACGTCTCTCCCCCGAAAAAAGTCCTTTTAACCCCAAAAGCCTCCACGCCCTCTGCTGTCTCAGCCACTAGACCCTTCAAAGGGTTTGGGGCAGAGAGGATAGCCATGAGACACAAGTCATAGGAAAACACACAGACATTTAATCCGGCTAAATCCGCGGTGCTTAACGTGACCCTTCTGACTGCGTGGCGGATGAAGTCACTGGCTCGCCTTCAGACGGCCCTCGGGTGCTCTGGGTGTAGGAGCGTGCTCTTTGTGCTGCAGCCGCGCCAAACTAAAATAAACAAGCAACGGGGTCGCCCAGCGAGCACTGGGCTGCCGGAGCGAGTGTGTTAGGAGCTTAATGACTGTAATCATGGAGCGGTGCATGCTGTTTACCTCCCGAAGGAAGGGCCCTTAAGCAGAGAGTGAGGCATGCGGATAAAAATAAGCAGGAGAGTGTGGGTGGAGAGGGGTGGAGCCTGTAGAGAGGGAGGAACAGGTGGGGAGGGGTGGAGCAGGTAGAGAGGGAGGAACAGGTGGGGAGGGGTGGAGCAGGTAGTTGGGGGGGCAGTACAGGTGGGGGGGGGGGCGTAACAGGTGGAGAGGGGCAGCAGAGCAGGTAATGTTGGAGGGAGTGAAGCCTTATAGTCCGAATTTGCCCCACCACACCCCTAATGACACTGTTGTAGACGTACCCCTAATCACAGTGTCACAGACACACACACACACACACACACACACACACACACGCACACACACACACTGTGACTCTTCTCCCTGGTGGCTGGATCCTGGTAGCATGGACCCTGCCTCTCCCATAAGCCTCGAGCCCGGTCAGCACTTAGGGAGACAGCAAAAGGGAGGACTCGTCATAAACCATGTGTGTTACTTCACCCTCCAGCAAAGAAGGCTTCTCCCCTATTTTCTAGCACTCTGAAAGCTCAGGGGTCTGGGTCCCATATGTTTCTATAGAATACTTCAAAACCATCGAGAGGGAGGTAATGAAAAGTGAAGAAAAAGAAGAGCTATTATTCCTCACCACACACCAAAGCCCATCTGGATGGGATTGAATAAGATTACTTTTAATGCCAATACATAAACCAGCATGGGCCTGATCCCCCATTTGTATGAATAAGCCAGATTGTTATTCAGTCTTAGACAGAGGTAAGGCACAGGCTATACGATATGTTTGTTATCAGCAAAGAATGCAACTATTGCGGAGGTCTCAGTTCAGGCTTTGCCTCTTTAGAGCAGAAGCCGAAGGACTTTGTGCTTTTGGCGTTCGCCATGCTGGATCTGGGCTAGAAATCTGTGGTATTCTTATGCCTGTTTCCAAAGCCTCTCTGTAGTACACGGCCAACCGTGTCATCTCTTTCCGACAAAAAAAATGACAACACTTGGATTAATGGCTGTAAAACAGTCCCATGTACAAACATTTGCTTTAAAAGGCAATTTATGGTCCTGATGCAGTGGCCAAAGAAGAGTTCTGCATTAGAGGATATTTGAGGTCTGTGTCGCCAGTTTTCCTTTGGCTGTCTAATCTAGCAGCAGAATATCAGTCAGACTGGTGGGCTTCCCATGCAAGTCACCGCACGTTGGCCTTAATTCACAGAGACGCAGATCTAAACAAGCAATGGCCGTGGAGATGTAGTCCCTTTGTGAGGGCATCTGGAAAACCTTAGGGCCCCTGAAACACGACATGGCGTTCAGAGCAGAGGGGAAACCCGAACATGCCCACCAGGACCTCACAGGCGTGTTCGAAGCGAACGTGCCGGATCCGGGTCGACCACGTGTTCCGTAGGTTCTGGTGGATGGAGGAATTGAGTTATCGTTAACTGCTGTGACACGACCAAGTTATACTGAGGGAGGCTGAACTTCAACTGTAGTTTTAGTCCATCAGAGTGTGTAATCAGGAAACAGGAAGTGTCAAAAGAGTAAGTGACTTTTGCTAATGGATCTGTTCTTCCTCCACAGGCATTTGGAGAACAATCAGATCAGTGTGATTGAGAGAGGAGCATTTCAGGATCTCAAACAGCTGGAGAGACTGTAAGTGAATGCACACAAAAATATACCTAAACCATTTCCCACTTCACCTTATGGGCTTGTGACATGAACATTTCAGGCAGGTAATCCACTTTCAGGGCCCTGATTCCACTTTGAATGTCTCATAAAAAAAATGCCTTAAATGCTTGAGACGATGTTTTCGAAATCCGAAGCTGACGTCAATTCGGGTTGCGGCCGGTCGGCATCTCCGGTTGCTCCCTGTCGTGCGATGCGTCTGCACTAGCTCCTCCACGCTGAGAAACTTTACACCTCTGGGGGAGGCTGACCACCAGGTCAGGCCAAACAAGCGTACCCATTGCCCCAGATGGACAAGGCCAGACACCAGCAGCCCAGCTGCCTGGACGTTGGCTTAGTCAACGACTCAGAGTTTGTGTGTGAATTGTTTCAGTTTTTTGCTCCCGCCTGCAAAGCTGGATGCGGTTCTGTCGGAATTCGACCAAGTCCGTCACCCGTCAGCGGTGTGTTAAAAAAGAGAAGGTTTATCTGCTGACCACCTGCCCTCGCTGTTGTGAGAGGATGTCGTGTGAGTTTGTTGACGACCCCCGAACACTCCCAGGGCTCATCTGCCTCCAGGAGCCTGTGTTTGCTTTGCTTTTACACAGAGCATTCCTCTACCTGGCACTCCCATTAGGAATTTCACAGTGTTTTGGGGCTGCCTGTCTGCACTGACCCAACCTGACCAGTGCGACTATGACTCACGGTCATTAATGCCTCTCCGACAGCTGCAGTGGAGACATGTTAATACACCCTTAATATATATGAACGGCCATGTTGTGTATATCACTGGTTAATGAGATGTTGGCAAAGTGCTGTTGCATCAGGGGTAATCCTGCCTTTCAGGAGATAATCTATCAGCGAGACTAAGAGCTGACACCTGGAGATGGTTATGGTCTGTTTTACATGCTGTCTTCTCGGTGGGCTTCAAGCTCTGATGCTGTTTTACAGTCTTTCAAAGAGGAGTCACACACTAGAGCGCCTCACTCAGTGTAGATGTTTGCTGTGATCAGGCAGGTCAGTCTGGAGGGGCCGGCGTCTGTGGGCTCTCCCTGATAAGAGCGCTCGGGGCAGCTTGCTGAAAGCTGATACTGCTCGGAGACTCGCCCGCCTTGGCATGAGCTAACGTCATCAAGGTGAAGGGAGTAAGACAACATGGAGTTGAGAGGGTCACTCCTCCACTGTATGCCCCCATGCTGGCTTATGACCCCTGTGGTCTCCATTATCCCCTCGTCCTCTGATTTAAACGCCCCTGCCCCAGAGCTCGGGGTCAACCTGGAAAAGCCCATGGCTGCTCTGGGGAGGCTCACGTGAAGGATAATGGCCTTTAATGACTTGCTGTGAGATAACCTAGGCCATCTTTGGAAGAAGTCGTCCCATATCCCAGCAGCCATTGCACAGCTGTGATCCCTGACCCCAGGAGGTAGGCACAGGTCTGGTCTTGGAGCTCCTGGGCCCAGTGGCCCGGCTGACCCAGGTGATTGCTCTAATCAGAGAGATTGATTGGCCTGTCTGTGTGCCATTTATGTTTGCCCTGCTTTCCCATCAGCCCCTGCTCTCTGTGCCACAACAGATGTTTGTGTGTGCATCAACTCTCTGTTAACGTGCAAAATCAAACAGCCCCAAGTCCTCTCAGCATCTGCCTCTCTTACTGCCTTGAACTTGTATCCCATCTGTCCTGCACACACGCGCACACACACACACACGCGCACACACACACACACACACACACACACACACACACACACACACACACACACACACACACACACACACACACACACACAAAACACACACACATGCCCTCACACACTGGTCTATGCTTTCTGAAATGTTGTTCCCACACTGCTTCTCATGGCCTTTAATGTTTGTCTCATGTTTCTTATGGCATTTTGACCACATTGACTCTCATCCTTACCTTCCCCTCTCTCTCTCTCTCTCTCTCTCTCTCTCTCTCTCTCTCTCTCTCTCTTTCTCTCTCTCTCTCTCTCTCTCTCTCTCTCTCCCCCTCCCTCCTCTCGCAGGCGTTTGAACCGGAATCGGCTGCAGGTTCTGCCGGAGCTGCTGTTCCAGTCCACACCCAAGCTGGGCCGCCTGTAAGTTCTTGTGCTTTTCACATCCCAACTCACGACATCAGCAGCAGCACACAGTCCAGCTCCCCCCGTTTGATCATCGTCCTGGAAGGGAGCTCGCTCAAATATTTGGCTTTCCTCAAAAAGCTGTTGAAGGAGGATGCTGTCAGCACGCGGGCCAGAGTTCGCCGCCGGGTCCTCTCTCCTCCAGCTGTGGCTCTTTACCGCGGGCCGAGGGCCCGGGCGGGCGTGGGGTGGCGCGGACCGCTAGGCCCGGCTTAGGTGCGTTACCGCTGCTGTTTTCCTTGGACTGCCTGGGTTCCTGTTCTCGCGTTTCCCCCGGTCTGGCTCCCGAGTCGGGGCGCAGCAGCTGGTCAGGGCTGCGTGTACGAACTTCTGGTGGTCGGCAAGACAGGTCCACATAGGGTACCCTCAAGGAGGATGGGGGGTGGGGAGGTAGACACATGGGAGACACAGGAGCTTTTTAATGTCTTTAGAGGATATGGCAACGCTTTTCTACCAGGCTGGAGGAGGTTAAGGTCTCAGAAGCGGGTGCACTGCCACGCCACGTTCACACACCACGCTCACACGCCACGCTCACACACCACGCTCACACTCCACGCTCACACACCACGCTCACGTGCCACGCTCACACGCCACGCGCACACGCCACGCTGCCACGCCTCTTGATTCCCATCACCATTTGATATGCGACTGTTGACAGCTGTCGGGTCGTTTACAGATGTGAAATTCTCATTCTGTCAGCTGTGGCTCACGGAGCAACTTCTAATATTGTCTCACAGGATATCCAAACCTTCCCGGAAACAGCGAAGAGGAATTTGGGGGTTTCAATTCCAGCCTGTTACCAGCACTTTCATAAAAGCATTATTGGCAGTGATACTCTTATTTATCACAACTTAATAAGCGTTCTCTCAGGTCACAGACAAAGGTGAAGAAAGATGAAGAAAAACCAGGCCTATCCACTAAATCCTCCATTCGTAGCCCCTGAAATTACAGTGTCTGACATTTTTTCCTCTTTTTCTTTGGCGTTTCACAAATGTAAGCTAGAGTGTCAGTAATGAAGGCTGTGCAGGATGGGAGTGGCTTAATGGGGAAGTTCGTAACCTTGCCTTGTCAGACTCACTTATGCTCAGTGATGATGGTGTGACAGGAGCAGCATCACCCCGTCAGGCCTCCCATTACAACCCTCAGCCCAAACACGTCCCACTCGTGGTAGCGTCAGCCAGACTCTGTAGCCAGCAGGCGTGGAAAGCCCGACCGAGGTCAAAGAAAGGTAACGGATGTGTTGGGGGAGGGCGTGGCTGAGGAGAGGGTGAGGCGGGTCTGGATGCGTGGGCGTGTGACGGAGATAGCGGAGAGGCCAACCGAGGTGGTGGGGGTGGAGTGGGGGGGTCAGTGGTCCTCCAGCTCGGGCGGACGGGACCGGGGGAGGCGGGAAAGGCTGGCTGGGGCTGTTTGTGGTCAGCACTGTGTGTGCAGCATTGCTCTGCAATAAGAAGAAGAATGCAGACACAGTTATAGACTCACTCCTCTGTACGGGGCCAGGAGATATACCTTGTACAGTTGTGCTTGCTTGCAAACGCCGAGCTGACACCCGTGCACCCGCACGCCCCCTGCACCCCCCTCTGCCCGTGGGTTGGTGCAGTTTAGCTCATCGAGGACCTCCCCCCACCCCCCAGAAAACCCTCCAAGCCAATAGTTAATGAAAACCAAGCGAGGAATTAGCGGGCGGCCACGAACATGCCTGCTCCAATTTATTAATGGCGGTGCTGAGTGGACCTCTGTAATAACTCCTGGCTTCCTGGGCTGGGTCTCGCCCCGTTAGGGTGTAACGGTCCACGCTGGCCACGCCCGAGATCCTGCTCGCCCAGTCGGGCTGCTGCTTTCCCATATACGGTGCTTAGCCCACCAGAGCGTAACGATAGCGTCCGTGTGACTGATGGATCGGGCTTGGGTCTCTGTGCGGGGGTCTCCCTGCCACGTGCATGCCTCCCCTTCTGAGAATGTGCAGAATAGTTTGCCCACGGCTCAGCTTTGCATCACGAAGGACTCTATTGTTTCCTCTGATACCACCCTGGGCCCCAGGCCCACGCCGAGGCCAGTTTGTTTCCTTTTCACAGCTCTTATTTATTAGAAGCACGCCAGCCTCTCGCGCTCTCGCTCACCCGCGCTCGCCTGCGCTGGCTCACTCCTGCTGGCCTGATGGGGTGGAGTTGTGGGCTCCAGATGGAGGGCATGTTCCTGCCTCTCCACACCTTCTCCGCCCCCAGCCTGTGTCCCTACTGTGGGACTCCAGCACTCTCCTGGACAGCTCTGGCACAGTTAGCCAGCTAGTGAGGCAAAGCTCAGAGCAACTCCTTCCAAGTCTCTTTAGTACCACTGTAGTTTTTTACTAAATCTCCTGTAATATGCATAGTAATTGCCTCTTAACACACTCTTACAACTTAAGGGCAGCCGACCAATGGACTGATGGCACTGGGATTTACATCACAATGACAGTAACTGTGTTTTGCTGTGTTAAGTGGTGTGGGGTTTTTTATTTTTATTTCCTCGCTGGCCGCAGTCGCAGGCCAGCAGCTCCATGTCTGCGCCGTGGCCCTGTGACTGCAGCAGGGGCCCGCTGATTGTCATCAAGGACGTGAGGCCTCTCAGAGACCAGCCAGGCTTCCAACGGCCTCAGCTGCTCACGAAGGGCCCACACGGCTGTGTGATTTACTCCACAGACATATTTAGATAAATATAAGCTACAAAGACTGAAGTGGCTCCGTCCGGAGAGCTCGGTGGAAAAGCTGAACTTGTGTTCTCCTTTAATAGCGCTGGTTTCTCAGGAGTGAAGGGGCGTGGTTGTGTGGGGTTTTAGGAGGTGGGTTTTAGGGCTGAGGGACAGTGGGATGTGTGCTCTGCTAGGGGAGTGGATCAAACTATACAAAACATTTTATACTCAATATGCTGAATAAAAACTCTACAAAATTAAAACACTCAATTAAGCTCCAGCAGGAGAGCTGTCAATTACCTTCAACAGCATAACCCCCCCCCCACCCCAATTCCCCACACACTCCCGTCAGTTCCTGCCAATGTCATCGTTAGCTCTTTAACCTTGTCAGGTTTCAGGAAATCAAGTCCATGTAGGTCGGAACGTGAGCTGAAACAAACATCCGGGCGAACACTCGCCACTACTGAGTCCTTTCAGTTTCCTCTGACAGGAGACAGACATGAATGAAACGCTTTGCCCTCACAAATGAGGATTTTTGGCACTAGACAAACGTTGCCTCACCCATTGGTAGAGCCGGTGTGAGGAATGGGTGTCAGGGCTGTATGCAGATGTGGGGAGCCGGGCGGAGGCGAAGCTTGGTGGAGTTCTCACACTGCTATGCCTCCCTGTGTAGTTAACAGATGAGGGAAAATACACAAAAGTGTTGCTTGGGTTTGGCCATGTATTTTATAGAGCAAATAATTTATATGTATGTTACAGGCACTGAAATAGGAAGATACATGTGGAAGCAATTTAGGTTTCCAAATAAAGGTAAAGCGTGTAAGAAAGGAGTGTTTAGGTAATATATTTGCATATCATTAATGTTTCCTCTGTGATTTGATTCAGCTGGCAAGAATGTATGCGCAGATGTTCTTGGTCTCAGACCAGAACGTAGAAGCTGGAACTTTTCCCTGTGTGTGTGTCTAATCTGTTCTCAGCTTTTGGAAGTAAACGTAATCTCGTTCTGTGCTGTCTCTGCATTCTAGTCTAGTTCTGCTCGCTCACACAGAGTTCCACAGCAGTGGAGGAACGAGGCAGAATCTTTTTTTCATTGTTGGCCTTTTGAAGAAAGAGCTTTTTTGTCTTCCGCCACAGTTCATGAGCCAAGGTTTTGTTATACATTCCTCCAGATACGTTTGAATCTTTTCTGCTCTTTGCACTGTTCGGAGCGACCGGGAGTGTCTGTGGTTGTTTGCGAGCCGTGTGCAGACACGGGCGTACCGAGACGGGCCCTGGACCTCCTCCAGGCTGCCTATCGGAAGCCTGCGGGAAGCCCGCTGTCTTTATTTGGGCTCGGAGCTGAGTGGGAGCGCTGGCTGGGGAACTGAAGCCTGGTGTGGGACCCACAGAGCCACCCAGTGTTGTAAAGGCTGCACTGCTGCATGCTGGGATGCCCCTCGCTGCCACGGCTGCTCCCACATCTCCCCGTGTCGTTCCACAGCTAGAGCCTTGGGCTCCCAGCGCTCACGGGAGGTCTGACGAAGCCTACCGACCTACCAGAGAGTGGGGGAGACAGAGGAGTGGGAGACAGAGGGAGAAAGAGAGGAGACAGGGAGAATGTGTGTGTGTAAAAGAGAGAGAGGGAGGTGGGGGGGGGGGGGTACTCTCTTAAGGGTCAGGAGACACCACAGGCTGAACTAGTGATTTAATTTGTTTAAGCAATGTCTGATTGTTACAAATTAACTCAACATTTTTTATCATTCTTGTAATTACTTAACCAGATGCTCAAACACATCTATACTCTATATAGTTATAACAGTCTCCAAGGACAAGCGTGGGGACTTTTTTATGGAATTCCTAACTTAAAACTAACCTCATTTTTCAACTTCACTCCCTTTAAAGGAGAACTTAGTTTCACTTCCCCATTGGAACCTTATCATTAGGGTTGCAACGGTATGAGATTTTCACGGTATGATAACCGTCTCAGAAAATACCGCGGTATCACGGTTATCACAGTTAGTTTGTATATTATTAAAAGATACACTGACCCTTAAAGAAATTACAAGTTTTTTTTGTTCAATTAACTATTTATTGTAGAAACCTGGAACTATTGTATACAAAATGTCTCCTTTAAAAAAATAAGCTGTACACATGTTTAAATAAATACTGCAAAATTAGATAAACCTAAATCATGGATTTCAGTACAATTATTTAAGTTTAAATTATTTAATATCTGATAAACTCAACCTGGGTCAGTGTCTGATCAACAACTGTTGTAAACGTCCGTTGTACTGCCAAGTTAGAATATAACCAGATACTGCAGAAAGAGAGGATTTATTTCTGACATGACCCTCACAATAGAGATTTCTATTTTAAGGCTTTCACACCGAGTCTGGTTTTAACATATGAAAAACAGGCACGTAAAATTTTGAAAATGAACGCATGTAAATTAATGGCATCTTTCACATCCAGTGAAAGCAAGGACCTTAAAAATCTATGGATTTACACTTTCACTAGTGACCGTAGCGCGCGACTCGGCACAGTTCTTTTGTATTACGTTAACAAATACGAGCCTCTTGTAATTCCAGGACGAAACACGAGAGAACGTGAAGACGTTAAGACTGGGCGTTTTGAAAATAAACAACCATTAAATAATTTAATAAAAAGCGAATTATTTTGAGTATATGTATAAATATTTAACTTAATTAAGTTTAAGGTGCTGGGAAATATTGAAACGGACCTTTAAAGTTACGTACAAGTGCTTTAATTCCACCTTATAAAGGTGTATGAACCCTGCAAACATGACTTTGTTCATTGCGCTGAGGCGCGACGCGCGCAAAGTTACAAAATTCGAGACGTGCACGACCTCGCGAATCGACAGCGCGCGATACCCGCGCTCACCGGCGGAGCCACCGCGATTACGTCATTTTCGCCGCTGATTTTAGTTAAGCTTTTTTTTTTGTTAAAAAATTTGTTAAGTCTAATGCACTTTCTGCCATTCTCACTGCTGTGTGCTTAGTAGCTGAACCGGAGCGGAGTTGCGCATGCGCGGGTCAGTTTCTCCGCTGGCTTGCTTTTTACCGGTAATAAGCAAACGCACACGGTATGATAACCGTGCATTTTAATACCGTGGTATACCGTGAAACCGGTTACCGCTGCAACCCTACTTATCATCCTCATGAGTGTTACTCAGCACTAATGTATATTGGATTTATACATTCATTTTTACATTTTATTTAAAATTAAAAATTATATGTCAAAAACCCATTAATATATAAATAGATATTTTGCACTGATAGAAGTGGCACTGAATTCATAAATGAAATGACTTTTAAGAGTTCTTAAAGGGTAAAACCACAAAGACGTATGTCTTGGCAGAGCAACTGTGCATAATCTGATTGGTAAATATTGGACTATGGTAATTACTTCAAGGAGAACTGTGCTGGGTGTTTCATTACAAGACATACTTTGGCTTTAGCAAGAAGGTGGAGTCATGGAAGACCGGGGGTTAAATTACTGAGCATCAGTTCTGTGGGGAAGACAAATAGCTTGTGCTGATTAGAGGATGTCTAGGTCAACAACACTCCCAGTATATCTCTGTACTTACAGATGCCCAGGTGAGAGATACATAGGTCCAAGAGCTAACAGAAAGGCATTATTTGCCTTTAAAGGGTCTCCATCTCCATCTGTGTGGGACTGATAGCATACCAACGGATACTGACACAAAACATGAGGGACAGGTTGGAGAAAGAATTTCCCATTCGTGGGATCAATAAAGGTTTATCTTAAGATCTGTGTAATGAAAGCAAAGGTCTTGGGGAACATATCAGAAGTACTGTACCAGATCTAATGTTCCATTACCTGAAGCTGAAGGTTCAGAGATGAGCCCTGTGAAGTGCTCTACATGATGGGCTGTTGCATGGAGAGGTTAGAGATGCACAGAGGAAAAACGGTTTTGTGTCACTGGACCATACAGCTGTTGTTCTAGCGAACGTGCAGTAGGCCCAGACGTCTCTCACGTATGGGTATATGCCAGCAAAGGGATGAGCTGGACTCTGTCCAACCCCTTCAGGGGGTTGTGGGTAATAGATAGAGTGTCCCCTGCCCAGCGTAGGAGAGATGAGGTCTAATGCAGCATGTTGATTGAGGGCATCAGTAATTTGGGAAATAGTTTGGGGCCATTATGCACCAGGGTGTTTATCACAGGTTGTTCCCATGACAACCAGTCAAGATCGTAATTGGATTTAAATGGGCAGAACTGCTTGCACATGTTTCAAAGAGCCGGGAGGAATGTACTGTAATGGACATGCACCCTCAGTTCCTCCTTGTGTCATCACTCTCCTCTCTCTCCTTCTCTCTCTCCTTCTCCCTCTCCCTCTCTCTGTCTGTCTCTCTCTCTCTCTTTCTCTCTCTTTCTTCTACTCACCTGCTTCTTGGCCTGATGTTTGTCCCACAATGGCTTCTTTATCTTCTCTAAACACAGACCAGTCCAGAGAGTGTGTATGTTGTATTTGGGAGGAGTCTAAGACGTTACACAGCTGATTAAATACCCCGCAATTCTGCCTCAGGAACTTTGAGCCTGAGTTTATCCCCTGGTTATTCATGCATGATGTGTGTGCCACTCCCTATATAAAAAAACACGTATTCTGTACATCACAGCTCAGACTGTAAGAGGTTAAATAGGTTGAAGGTTAGTGTAGTTTTGCGAGTGTAATGTTAAAGTTATGGTGTGCATTCATTCAGACAGAGGACACACTCGGAGGCATTAGAAGTGATGGCAGATTGTATATGTTAGACTTTGGAGTCATGGTTTACTTTTCTTTTAACATCTCCTCAGGGTTTGTTCAACCTTTCTCGCTCTCCACTGACCTCACTGGAGCTCTTGGCGCTGTGGACTGTTTTCGCAAGTGTGAACGAAGCAATGCGTGAGCGTGAGGAATGCGCTTTTTCCGTAGAAAAATCGAGCATCTAGGAACAAGCGAAGAAAAACAAAAAAGCCCACGTTAAAGCTGCCACGCTCCGCCCCTGACTGTGCGCCCCCACCTGCACCCCCAACCCCACTCCACCTGCCCCCCCACCCGCCAGCGGCATTGTTGCCCTTCATGCAAGGCTGACGAGGAATTCTGTCAGGCCAGCACATTTGCAGGGCCCTGCTGCACTAACAATCCTGCTTCAGGCCCGACCGCCACGCCACGCCACGCCCCCTTTCCGTCCACGAGCCAATCACAGCGTGATTACAGCGCCTGCCGCTCAGGACGCTGGGCTCTCTGGTCTCTTCACGAGACAGCCGGACAGGCATGGAGGAAAGAAAGGCCGGAGAGAAAAGCGCCCGTCTGGGTTCACCTTTAGGCTGGTCTGCCTTCAGTCCTCACACACAGTTGTCACTTGACTAATTACACCTTTTTTTTTACGAGGCAAAACCACCTCAGCCAGATCCTCTCAGGCAACAATGGGAAAACTGGAACTCAGAGGGATCTAAGTGGAAACAGACTCTCCCCGACTTCCTCTTTGTTGTTTCTTTTCTTTTTTCCTCCTTTACTTTTATCTTCCTGTGCGTCTCCAGAAAGGGAGTTCAAATATTCAGGCCCTCGATTACTCATTCCGGCCTCCGCGCGGTGAGGAGTTTCCTGGATGAACTCCGGACACCAGCCGTTCGGATGCCCCACGCCCGGAGCGTGGCTCGGATCTCCCAGGCAGCAGGTTGAATATACATTGCTCATTCCTACAGATCCGACGTACATGGTAAACGTGGAATGCACAGCGGAGGGACATGCAGAGAAATGTTATGTCTTAGGTCGGTTTCGGTCTTGGCAGTGTTTCGCTCGGTACAGTGTCTCAAAACAAGCCCCAGAAGGAATTCATCTTCTACAGTGATGTACGAGTGTGTGTGTGTGTGGTACGTTTTTTTTTTTTTTTTTTTTTTTAATCGGGAAGATCGGGCGGGCTTTGTGAATGGAGCATGTGTGTTGTGTTTTGTATGTTTACTTACGGATAGGAGAGGCTGGGTTGGGGGAGCAGCTGTGCTGGCCTGCAGTGAAAAGCATCGTGGTCATTGTAGTATTGTACTATTGTAATATTGTAGTATTGTAGCGCTCACTGGTCATCACAAAACCCATGTATAGATATGTATTCAAGTCTTCCTGCTCCTTAATGAACCCCAAACTCAAGGTGTCATGTGCGTTCCGCACCTCTCTCTGTGCCGCGGGGGACGAACCGGAGGTCGTTGACGTTGGAGGACCAGTGATAAGTTGGTTGAGCGGTGTGAGGACTGCCGCGTGAGGACGGCCACGCTCCCCGGCAGGAGGGGACCAGGGGTGATGTGGGGCAGCTGTGGGGGTCGCAGTGAGGGCAGATAACAGAAACAGAATAACACAGGGGCCACGGTAGCTGGGCGAACTCTTATCAACAGAGACTTATGCTAACATACAAGCAGCACTTGTGAGAAACACGGCGGGAGGGAGAGTTGTTGGGGATCTGGGCGGGGGAGACTAACCTCCCTCTGTGGCTGCGGTGGGACACCAGGATCCTTCTCACGATGGAGCTGGAGCCCCAGTGAGGAGAACGTGTCCACAGCCCCAGCGGGTTCAGGAGGGCCACATTCCGATGGGAGTAGCGTCACTTTCATGGGGGGGGGGGGTTTCTGAGCACGTAGGCGGTGAGGGAGAGAGGCGGGCCGCTACCCACCAGTACCACGGCCAACTCGGAACATGTCTTACTCAGCAAGGCCAGCACTGCGGCACGCCAGCGGTGAGATAGGGAAAACTCACGGTCGAGCTGTGGGAAAGGTTCGGCTGAATCATTTGCACCCAAAGCCTCGGAGCGGGGGGGGGGGGGTGGGGGGGGGGGGCGCGTGCTAGCGGAGAGGGCCGTCGTGCGCCAGGGGGGAACACAGCCCTCCACAACCACTCGTCTTTTCGTTGTCTTACTTGGCACACGCGTCACCACATTATTATTTTTCCTATTCTTTTTTTCCTCACTCAAATGATTTTTGAAAATTGGATTTACTTGTAGCTATTAATCACGGAACAGGCAAAGCGCCGTGGAGGGGAAACAGGCCTCCCTAATTTCCAGTTCCCACTGATGGCAGTGTTATAGTCTCACAGGCCAAGGGAAGCGGGTTACAGGCATCGTTTGACTATTAGCCAAGAGGAGATTTCACTCGAGTCTCAGGCGCCGCCCCTCGTCACGCTGGGCCAATGGGAAGTCTGGAAAAAGAGGGAAAGAAACCACCATCATGTGTGAGAGACGGCGTGCATGCCCGACCGTCTCTCACACATGATGGTGTTTTCTTTTGGGAAGCAGGTCTGAGGTCAGTGAGAGGGAAGGACAGACTCATTTAAGTGAGAAGCAGGAACAAATTCCTAAGGGGTTTAGCAAAAGAAAAAAAGACCTTTTACTAAATAGAGAATAATGGGTCTACAAACTTCACACGGACCCCTGTCAGCATTATCTCCCTCTTAAGACTCCAAGAAGTATATGTGTAAGACTTTTATGATGTGAAGTTTAATGCTGTTAACTGTGCTGAGACGAGAGTGTGTGGTACAGCACCCCATCTGTAAGCCCCGCCCCCTGCCCTGTTGACACGATCTCTACGACCTCAACATCACACATGTCTCTCAACATCTCTGCCCTGACACTTACGGCATGGGATGGTGATGGTGTGGAAGGGGTGGTGTGTTATTCCTTCCCCGACAGGGCAGGACAGGATCGGACAGGACCGGACAGGACCGGGTGTGACATGGTCACGATCCACCGAGCAGTAGCCTCCAAGGGCAAAGCCATATATTGAATTGCTCCCATTTTAAGCAGCGATACCTTCAAACTCACACAGCAGGGCACATGAGACTGATCAAAATGCCTCAGAATGACTGTGCTGTGCAACGACCCTTTAGCGGATGTTTGCAAATACGTGCTGTGTTTGTGGTCAGAAAGTGGGCGAAGTCGCGCGGAGGAGTGTGTTTATGTGTGCGAGTGTGTTTGTGCATGCATGCATGGGTGTGTTTGCATGTGCGTTGCATACACGCTTCTTAACGTGCACGCATGCATACGTGCGTATGTGCAAATTTGTGTGCAAACATTTGTGCCTCTGTCTGCATGCATGTGAGCACATGTGAACACCTTTAAGGGCTTCGGAGAGCACAGTCCATGTGGCTTTAATGGTGCATGGCGGAGTGTCTGGGCTGCAGGCTCCGTAATCATGACCGACCCTGATCCGACGTATGTTTTCTCTCCTTGCGGTTCAGCTGACCTCGTCCGCCTGTAGAGAAGCAAACATGGCCCTCCTGTTAGACCCGTGCATTTGTTTCTGTTTGGAATTGTGTAAGTATTAATAATTGCCACCGATTAGCTGCAGCCGTGAGCTATTTGGGTTGGAGATTTGCACTGCAGGAGTGTCCCGGGCCGTTTGCACAGGCACTCGGTCACCCCGGTCTTCAGGGCTTCCTGTAGCCCCTGCAATTAACCCTTCAGATTCCTGCCTCTGCTAATTGAGTCCGTGCCCGAGCAGCGAGTCCTCAAACAATAGTCAAGACATGGCGCCTGAAAGCCGGCCACATGCACGTGTGTCTGATTCACTGGCAGGACCAGACCAGAGTGACCTGGCCCGAGAGTTACCGCCTCCTGAGCTTAGCAGAGAGGGCGGAGGGGGAGCCTTTATCATTTCTTTAAACCACGCGTCACTGGAGAAGGCGACGTAGCTGCGGCGCATCGTTTATTTTTCCTCCCTCCAAAACACAGACAGACGCTCTAATCCGGAATTATTTAATCCCGCTTATTTTCTGCCTGGATTCCCAAAGGGAAGCGAGAGCTCCATCTTGGCTGCGGCTTTCTTCCACGAGGCAGCCGCAGCCCCTCTCCGAGCTCCATCCCGACTCCGTGCCAACCAGCTCCTCATCGCTCCTTGGTGGGGGCCGTGGAGAGGAGTGGGGGGAGGGGGAAGACCTCGGGAGAGCGGGGGGGCCCTGCGTGACGTAGCAGCGGCAGCAGACACAAAGGCGGAGTTGCGGCGAGCGACGCCCAGTTCTGGTGACTCACCACGCTGCAGACCGCAGCGGGCAGAGAGGAGGCTTCCAGGGATAAACAAGTCAAATGACATAGTGTAATGCCTGAGACTGTGAACACTGCTGAGCAAAGGGTTCTCGGGTTCTATTTATAACATTCATTAACGCCCGAATCCCTGTAACGGGCTGACGGGCAGCGTTGATGGGGTGGCGCCTAACAGCTGCTATCATCCTAGCGTCATTCATGTTGATGGCAATTAAACAATACACATATTAGACCTGAAAACCGTGACGTGCCAGTGCCCTCCACTCAACCATGACAGTCCAGTTCCCTCATATGACCCACGATGGTAATGAGTCGATTACACTTAACTGCTTGTGCTGGTGGTTTGACCGGGTACCAGTTGGATCCTGAGGCAACACCAGGCCAGATCCGCCACGGGATCAGATGGTGTGATGAATCTTTTGCTGAAGCGGGACGTTGGTTTTTGCAACCTGAGCATGCATTTAAGGTCCCCGCTTACGCGGCAAAAGCACTCTCAGCACTGAGCGGTGTAATGTGGCGACGTCGACGTCTCCAGCCCAGCAGACCAGTGTGGTAAATCTCCAGGGTGGAGTCTCTGGAGTTGTAAATATGCCAGGCCGTGCCTTTGTGCATGTTACGTGTGTGAAACGTTTCCCGTGCCTCCAGGATACGCAAACATGGTTGCCTCTGGAAACGGGAAGAACGCTCGGGGCCCGTTCAGGCGGTTAAACCATTACCCAACATCCGCAGCCACTCGACCATTTCGGAATTTGCCGTAGCATTTACGTGACTCCTAAACGTTTCTGCCGGGCTGGCGTGCCCCGGTGCCGGTCCTCACACTCTGAAACCGCCGGCTTCCCACAGCGTGCTGGGACGTTCTGCAGGCATCTGCGGAGACGACCAAAAGCGGGAGGACCCCAGCACGGCCACAGTGTGACATCATTTGCTTATCTTAGCGTAAAATAAGGCACCAGAAGCTTCTTGGCGGCCGCAGCGGCGCACGGGTGGGAGAGAGACGTGCTGGGATGTTGTTTGCGTGCACATTTTACACACCGCGTTTACTGAGAACTTCCCATCGTTGTAACGCAGAGTCCACACAAGCTGACCTGTAGCGCTCTGCTCGGTGGCCTATGGACATAAACCACGGCGTCTGCGGAGAGGCGTTTATGGATGGCTGGCACTCATTTGAAGCTCGAGGCCTCATTAGCCTTCAGAGGGGCCTGAGGCATTTTGTCTACAGATGAGAGACACCACAGGCTGGAGCCTGTAGCACTTAACCCCATCGGGCCGTGGTCCATTTCTCTTTTTCTCAGAGGCTATTAGTAGACATAGAGAGCAACTGCAGCTAGAAGTACTTATCCACAAGAATTATTCTACATGATGCTGGTACAAGCCTGTCAGCGCACACACACACACACACACACACACACACACACACACACACACACACACACACACACACACACGCACATGCACACTCACATTAATCACCTGAAAAAATGCTCCGGGTTCCAGTAATAACCAAGCCCCCAGCCTTAAGTAGCACAGCCCCGTTTCTGAGTAAATGAGGCCACTCGGGCCGGAAGAGCTTTTGGCCGTGGAGATGAAAGGCTCTTTGGGGAGCCCGCATTAATGAAATTTGCTGAGTGAAAGCTACAGCGCCCGAGTGGGCCCCACCTGACCCCCACCCGCCCCCCACCCGCCCCTCACCAGCCCCTCACCTGCTCCTGCTCCATATCGGCCCAAGGTCACCGAGCGGCAGGCCCAGCTATACGTCCGCCCATCCTTACCGCTACTCCACACACATACACACACACACACGCAACACACACGTGCACACGCATGCAACACACGCGACCGCGGAAACACACCCAGTCATCAGGCAGTAATTTTACCCTGCTCACTGAAGCCCGGCCATAAGGGGTGTGCTGGCTGCATTGTTTAGGTGGGGACTGGTTTGAGCTGATATTCGTAACCTAATATTTCCAACCCTGCATCCTTTTAACTTTCACATCCTGTTTGATTCTAGAGCAGCCTAGCCTGGAGCGTGACCCACAGTTCGCCGTGCTGGCTGATGTGGGCTGCTACACGGCCCTGGTGGAGGTGCTCGAAGCTTCCGCACAGCTTAAGCTAGGCTGCCGTCATGTGCGGCCACGCGAGGCTTTAAAAGCACTTGGTTATAAATAGATCCTATAATCAAAAGGGGCAATTACCCTGGAAACCTAATTATCCAAATCACGACTTGCAGTTTGTTGTAGTGACAGTCGCTACATTCGTGAGGCAGCACATGGCCCGTTGCAGTGTGTCATTCGTTGGACGAGAGACACAGGACATTTAGAGGACTTGGCCATGGTTCCACGTCAGCTGTGAGGCTGGGGCCTGTAGCACGCTAAAGGCTTTTCTTTATGAAACAAGACAAGTGTGTAGAAGTGTGTAGAAGTGTGCAGCAGGCTCGTCCTAACACTGATTAGCGTGTGTGATGGCCAGCTCTGGTTTGAGTTTAACGGCGTGAGATTCCACCTCCTTCCTGCTCAGCGGCATCTCTCTGGCGGAGCTGATGAAGACGCTGATTGAACACGCAGCGCGTTTAGGGCTCGTCTGAGGTGGCCCGGCTATGCCATGACAACTCATCTCCGCCGCCTCCGTCCGGAAGCATGACCGTTCCGCAAGGACTGACAGGTTGGCAGTGCTGACAGAGGGAAGGAGACCCTGGAAAAAGGAGCTCCAGGTGACAGATCCCGCATTTACCCTCCCCCCACATACCCCCCCCCCCCGCTCCCCCAGCAGGGGGGCCAGGGAGGATTGAGCTGTTGAAAAGTCCCAGGAGGTGGGCTTTTCCTTGGTGGGGCGCAGGTCAGCCATGCGGAATGGCTGGAGTGCTGTTTTAGGCAGAGTCAAACATCTCCACTGGGGGTGGGGGTGGGGGGGGGGGGGGGGGGGGGTTGCATGCATGTGTGTGTGCATGTGCAGAGAGTTGAGCTGCTGAACTGTTGAATTTTGCTGCACACAAGTTTAAAGTGTAGAGAGAGAGAGAGAGAGAGAGAGAGAGAGAGAGGCTCTCTTTGCTGTGATTACTGCTGGCTTTGGTCAAGGCTGCTTGTGGTCGGTAAGTTGTGAGATGTTTGTGCAAGAGGCCTTTTGGTTTTGCCGTTGTGTTATTTCAGGAGCCCTTTGTGTATTTTACCAGGTGAGTGCCACTATTGTCTGAACCCTTAATTACTGTTGGTCACAGTGATGGGGCTCACTCCACAATAAACACCTCGGATTCCATGGAGGAACTACAGTGTATGCCAAACACAAACACACACACCCACACACACATACACACACACCCACACACCCACACACACACTCATGCCCACATACACATGCATGCTCTCATTGCAGACGCCCTGTCTCTGTTCTACGCGCACTGTGAGAAACTCCATCCTCTAGCCAGCCAAACCCATCTCCCTTGACATTTGTTTCCAATCAAAACTCCAATTCCCCTTTTTTTCCAGTTCAGAACCCTGCAATAATAGAGTTAACCTTTTGATGCCTCCCCTACCACTCCCCCGCCCTCACAGCCTCCCATTTAATACCGAGCCTTACCTGCCATCGGCTACTGCTAACCAATTCACTCAGCTCTAAGCCTGCTTGGATTACCCCTGAAGGGCCCTGCTCCAGCTCTTTCCTGTTCTTTGTGCCTCTCTTCCGTCCCGCCCTGCTTTGATAAGTGACTGCATTGTCCTCCAATTATGCCTTCCGAGCAGTCGACGCAGGAGCCGGCCAGTCGTTCTGGAAGGAGATGTTTGGTCAGGTTTCAGACTCGAGGAGTCGTTTCCCATCCGCGTCCCTGCGTCCGCGTCCCTGTGTCCCTGCGTCCGTGTCCCTGCCGCTGTGTCTCCCCGGTGGGACACTGCGCGCTCTCGTCTGCTGCCTGTTTAGGCAACGGCATGACAGATTCACTTCTCCGTATTTACAAACTGGCTCCTGGAGAAGGATGGCTTTAATTATTCCAATAACCTCCATCAGCTACACTGTCAGCCACGTCCTCCGTGTGGCTGGGTCATTTGTGGTCAGGTGTGTGCGTCCGTATGACTATAAATTCAGGCCGAGTGTAATCCAACCCCTTCAATTAATTTCCTCCTGGGGTATAACTGTCAGAGAGGATTAATCTGATGTTCCGCTGAGCCACTGCGAGTTTAAAATATGCTATTTTCATTTCGACTGACCGCTGATTTACAGGGGGCCTCGCTGGTGTGCTCTGCCCAAGCCGTGCTGTCTGGTGAGGGGACAGAGGCCCTAGCAACCAGTGATGAGCCCGGGGCCACGTCCTTTTTTGTTTCGTTTATAGTCATCTTGCTGTGGAGCTGAAGGAACATTGCCTGTCAGTGCCCCCACCAATCAGCCCAAATGGGCCGGTGGGCGGGGCATGACGGCATGGAGGGCGGAGCTCCGTGGGAGTCCTCGGCACAAGGGCTCCGAGACGGCTGTCAGCTCAGCCACTGTACTACGTAAGCCTGTGGCTTTAGGGAGAGACAAAGTCCTCTGTGGGCAGGGCCTCCGGAGAACGTCTGGAGAGCTTCTGGAGAATGGGGCCGTCTGTTTGGCCCCCGCCATTACACCAACTGTCCTGGCTTGGCTTTGGGCAAATGTATCTAATGTATGTAAACGGGCACACAGAGATGGTCCTCAAGGAAAGATAAAAAGAGAGATATGTATTTGCAACAATCCAAAAGTACCACACACAGATGGCTAAAAGAAACTAGTAAAAGTGTGTGTGTGTGTGTATGTGTGTGTGTGTGTGTGTGTGTGTGTGTGTGTGTGTGTGTGTGTGTGTGTGTGTGTGTGTGTGTGTATGTGTGTGTGTGTGTGTGTGTGTGTAAGCAGGTCTGAAAGCCACACAGAAGAAGACAGAAAAGGCAGGGCGCTTGTACAGCTTAAATACACACGTGCTCGCCCACTGCTTCCTTTCCTGGCAACCGCATGCTGAGGGGCCCTCTGATTGGACGGCCCTGTCTCAACTTCCAATCAGGCTCCATGGACGGGCACTGTGACTGGCAGCAGACTTTTCTTGGAGTTTCGGGGAGAACATGAAAGCTCCATTTTTACACTTACTAAATCAAAACTGTGGACGAGCGGCTGTAGCTGGTCTGCAGCAGGAAAGGCGGGAATGGTTGGCCCAGATTAGCTGTGAGACTGCTGGTGGTTTCGTGGGCGATGCCTTGTAGGACTGGGATCGGGCCGCATCGTCCAATTGCAGTTGTGCGTAAGTAGGGCTGCAAGAGACCTTCCTGTAAAGTCTTTTGTAGATAAAATAAACTGTTTTGGGGTTTTTTTTTTTTGCCAGGTCCCAACATTCAAACTTCATTTGCGTGAAAAGAGAGACCATGGCACTTTGACCCAACGTGTGAGAGACAGATACTGATAAACAGAGAAAAGGTGTATGTATTTGGAAGCAAGGTCCAGAGACCAGGTCTGTGCTGCAGTGACACCGCTTAGGAAAACAGTGCCTGGTTTTCAGAGACTCTTATGAGGGCTCTTCCACTGGCTGCTATGGAAACACAGGCAGGTCCACCAGCATCTGTCTCTAATTCACATGGGCCCGAACGTCCCCACCTGCTACCAATCAGCTCGGCCCAGTATGAAGTGACCAATCAGGGTTCTTTTAATATCTGGCTGGAGGTTCATAATGACTGACAGGTTTTCTCCAGATGTCAGCGAGTTTGAAGAATGTTTGTCACACATCTTTTGTTCATGAATCTGGGTCATCTCCACCCTAGAAGAGTGAGATGATGGAACAAGAGATAATGTTGTCATCGGGAGTTGAGAAGTGATGAGAAAGCTTACAAGAACCATGCGGGATTCTCATTTCTCCTGACCATGGCAGGCACGCTAATACCAGTGCAGAGGTTTCTCCCTGCGTCCTGCTGATTGGTTTTTCTTAAACACCCTGAACACAGCCAATACCAGTGTGCACAAAAAAGTCTTCCATGCTGTGAAGGAGAATTATTGGATCCTTACAAAGGCATTCGATTGACCTTTAGACTTAACGGCTCTTTTTTTTGTCTGAGGCGTTTCCATACACCCTCCCCTGACAGCAGGGCGCTGGGTACACAACCCCAGGACAAACCCGCCCATCAGCGGACAGGCAGCTTCGCACCCGTCCCCGTGCCTGCAGCTGTGTCCGCGCGGGGACAGAGAAGGGGAACGCACCCTGTGTGCAGAAGAGGAGAAGGCACTGGCTGAAAGGGCCGATCGCTAAGTGGCTCCTTTGGTGGCATGTTTTTTTTTTTCTTCTTCTTCTCTTCCACTTGTTTGTTTTTGGGCTTTGGGGCTATAGAGGCGCTGGCAGGGCTGTTTGAGGTTTCCCAGCTCTAATGAGCAGCAGGGAAGGAGGCCGTCTCCGGGCGCGGGACCCAGAGTCGCTCACCTTGCCACTCAGCGGTGCAGAAATGCACATTGTTGCTTGGCCCCCAGAAGTGGCTGGCGCTCCATGACCGGGCCTTTCATCCACGAGTAAACATTCCACCGCTAATAAATGTTTTCAGAAAGGAGGTGAGAGAAAAGAACCAGGAAACCTACAGAGAGAGAGAGAGAGAGGGAGCATATGCACGAGAGAGAGAGAGAGAGGAACAATGAGAGAGAAGAAAGAGAAAGAAAGGTAGTGGAACAGAAGGAGAGTGAGCTGGAGACGTGGTCTTGTTTGCTGCTCCAGTAACGCTGCATGCCTCTATGATGTAGGCATGTCTCAACAGCGGCTGGCTGCGGCTCATAAATACTGATTGTGTTGAACCGCTGTGGCCCAGGTGTGTTTATTGTGGCAGTGAGCCTGTGCGGCAACATTGTGGTTTTTTGCCTTCATATCGATTTGCCTTACAAACAACATATTAAAGATGCCCACATTGTGGCCGGGTCACCCAAATGCCTGAGTTAGCTTCAGGCTGGAGGGCTTAATGTGCTTGTTTGATGTATGATCTGTTTCCCTTTAATGTGCTAAACACATATGCCCACTCTCTCTCTGACTCCTTCTCTCTCTCTCTCTCTCTCTCTCTCTCTCTCTCACACACACACACACACACACACACACACACACACTTTCATTTCATAAGCCCCAGAGTGTAAGGAAAAATAAGGGTAGCCTTTCTGTGGTTCATTACTCATCCACTGTAATACACCCAGTGACATGAAGTCCTTGAAAAGGTGTATACAATGAACTTCCATTATCTCTCATGATGTGTGAATGTGTGGTGAGGGGGGCATGTGTATGTGTGTGCGTGTGCCAACTGAATCAGCGCTGCTCTGCTCAGCAAAGAGGGTGAGATCCCCAGTGCATGCTGGGGGCCAGGGTTGACCCCCTCTCCCTTCACCTGCCTGGGGCCGTAGTGCCACACCCGTCTTCTGCTGTGATTTAGTCGTCTGAAGGCAGTGTAAGCAAGTGCACGCTGTCGCCATCTGAAGTGGCTGGAATCCAGAACTACGGATTTTCTGAAAGAGGCTTTATCTTGAACTTTGCTGGTATTTGTATGGCTCAGAGGGTTTTGGGGTGAAATGGGTTATGGGATTTGGAGTCCCGTGGAGAGAGGGGGTTGGGAGGCCCCTGGCGGCTGTGCCCAGCGGTGCGCAGAGTAGGCAGCTGCCCCCAGGTGCCCTGCAGGTGTGCTGGGGACGGGCTGACTGGAATGTGGCCCCACACTGAGAGATTCCCATCAGCTCCAGCATTCCACGCCCAGCCGGGGGGACAAAGGCCACTTCTGTGTGAAGCGGAGTGGCCCTTACCATGGTCCTCACGAAGCCCCCTACCCACCATGACTGACTGTAGATTATTGGTCTGCGTTGAGAAGGTTGAGGGGGGGGGGGCATTTCCTCTGAATCCTGTTTCCACAACAATCAAAGTGGAAACAGGTGTCTTCTTTCACATAACACTGTGTGGCATCTGAAAGGCACCAATGATCCGTGACCTTTTCGGGCCGACCGTCGAAAGATATTTGTGAGCATTGACAACGCTAACGGTACAGCCGAGCTTAACACGGCCCGAGGACAGGAACACAATGGAATAAGAGGAGAACTTGTTAGGTTAGGAACAAATACCCCAGCACTTACAAATAACTGCACGCAGCTACAGGGTAACGGGGCTCTGAGGGGAAGCAGTGGGGATTTATGTATTTGTGTGTGTCAGGGTTATTTATGTATTCTCTAATGAGATTATCATACAGGGTGTTTCTGTTCCCCAGCCGCCCACAGCAGCAGCACAGTGTGAGGCGGAGGTGCACAGACCCCAGCCAAGAGGATGAGACGCGCGACTTTTCAAGCCCGGCTCAAGTGGCCCCTTGTCTCTTGTTAAAATTAGTGCCTGTCGTCCCCCCTGCCAAGAGCGCGGTCACTCCAATAGCGTTCGCATATTCATTCTGGAGCTCTTCTGTAAAAACCATTTGAGTGGTGTTTTGTGCACACACAAAAAAGAAGAAAAAAAGAAAAGTCCCACGGTGGCATGCTGGCCTTAATTAAAAGCGAGTGATCTCGGAAACCGTGTTTCACCGACTTTTCGCAAGTCATCGGTATTCTCTCAAAGGCCAGTGTAGTGCACCGTTCCGTTAAGCTTACACAGCAGGGGTTGGACCTGCGGAGTTTCGTCTTTGAGCGCAAGGTGGGTGCAGGCAGCACCAATACCAACCGGGCCACTCAATCGCCTCTGAGTTCAGAGGAATACAAGCAATGTGGGCCATGACGCAGAATCCACAACCAAACGCGCAATCTAGAAGTAGATAAACACAATGCAACCAGAACATCCATTAAGTTAACGAAGGAACCAACGCGCGTGATCTTGAAGTATAAATAATAAATTGGCAGCGCAGCGCTCGAAGCTGCGGCGGTAAATGTTTGATTTGTCTTGTAAAGTGAAAAACACAGATCGTCGAGTCAGAAAGACTGATGACTTAGTCGTGAGTAATCGTAGCGTCGCGCTGCCAGATCCCCTCATTTCATGACGAAACCTAAAACATTTGTTTTCAGGATGGATTTATTTGCAATATGCAGGAGGAGATACCAGCACCTGATCCTTATTTCTCCAAGGGTTCAGTTTAAATATTAGTTCTGCGCGAAAACAAACGCGGTGTCGGAGAAACAGGCCCCCTGTTGACTGCGAGACGGTCGGCTTTGTGAAGACGCAAATATTTTGGCGGACGGTTTATTTTCCTGTGAGAAAATAAACAGGGCGCAGTGTTGCTACGGTGAGTGAGGCGCGCGCTGGCAGCGCACACGGCGGCTGGGTGCGCGCTACAGCTTTTCATTACGGGCTGGGAAGGAGCGCGCGAGCGTGCTTTGACCGGAGCGCAGCACTGAGTCACACCGCCGGGGCTCCTCGACTGAATGCTAATTGACGGAGGAAGGAGCCCATAAAGGTGTTGGGCTCACAGACCTTCCAAGAGAGTAAATGGCTTCGTGTTTAGATGTGTAATATGGTGGTAATGCACAGTGTGAGGTAGGCATATTGCATGCCGATGTACGCCCATGTTCCTTCCCCACATATGTCTCTCATATATATATATATATATATATATATATATATATATATATATATATATATATAAAACAAATGTCATATGCGGGCACTTTGCAGACTTCTCTGCATGCGCACAGAGGAATGCGCATTTCGCTGGCCACACAGACGGCATCGTGTATTAGAGGCTGTTCTAATCTGTTATCTAGCAACAATAATAATTATTACTTCATTGTGACAAGGTGTTAGCCTGTGGTGAGGCGGAGTGGGCCTACTCCATGGAAGATGGACCATGTACTGTATTTCCCAGAATAATCTGTGAGTGCAGGAGTACGGGGAGGTCATGAGAGCTGGGAAGGATCAGGGTTTTACTGTGTTCCGGTTGTTTAAATTTACTCTCACCCACACTGGAGAGAACCATTGTTAAGCCAGCATGAGTCATATCAAAATACCAGCATGAACATATCCCATAAGACTGTTATCTATCCAAAAACATTAAGGGTTTTTTTTTCTTCAAAACATCAACTGTCTCTATCTCAAGGTTTTTTTTTCTTCTTTCCACTGCTTTTGCACACAAGTAAGTCCTGTCTCTTGAGAATGCTTTGTGATTCACTTTTCCTGGGTTGGCCTGTTTCCATGGCACCTGGGCCTAGGGAACCATACATATAGGTAGTTAATCACAACAGGGATCTTTTTGAGAGAGATGTGATTTAACAGAAATTCTAGCCAGTATAAACTTTCAAATCAATATAATTAAAGCTTAATTTGACCTGGATTAACTTTAAAGTCAGTCAGCCGGCCACCACTGTATTTTCCACTTTGAGGGAGTTAGAAAAAGCCTGAGGTGATTGTGCTAAGGCACGATCCAGCGAGAAGTGGTACCTTAAACCCAAGGGAGAGACATTGCATTTCGGTTGGTAAGCAATGTTAGCAGTTAATCATTAGCTCACTGCATTAGCTTTGGACTTTATTAGGGAATAAAGTATGGAAGGGAGTTTCTTTGCTGAGTTATATCAGCCTTTTGAACTTCATGATAGAGTGCAGATGTTACTCACAAAACATAAATACAGCATTTCAAGTTTAGTAGTGTCTACGCAGATGAGATATGTAATCCGCAAAGGAATATAGTGAGAGCTCAGGGTGAAGAACTTGGCCAAAGATCTAGTTCCCAGCCCTGAATGTTTAGTCACCAGAGGATCCTTATTGATTTATTCAAACACAAGATAGGGGTTGAAGAGGTTGCGTAGTTCGATAACAGATCTCCTAGACAATAAATACCTTTAAACTTTCAGTAAATCTGTTTGGCTGAGTTATGCCTAGCACAAGTGTGTTGCGTGACGCTGCATGATATCTGTGCTCTGTGCTCCTGGGTCTCTCTGTGCACACGAGTATCCATCCTGTGGGTGGAAGGCGATGTGTGTGGATCCTCGTGGAGTAATGTGTGTTTGGGTACCCGCATGCATAGGCCAGCTCCCCGTCCATCAACACCTCTCTGTGTGTTGCTTTGGAGCATTGATTGCATTTGCAGATTGAACAGCTTGGCTTCATCTCACGGTCTAAGATGATGACCACTCAGAGGCACAGAGGACTTCCACAAAACTCCACAAGCAAAGAAAACCATATGAATGTATGTCCGGAGATGTCACCCACATTTGTGTAATTAGATATTGATGGTTAGATAAAGATTGAGGGCATTCTGCTGGAATGCATTTTCTTGGAATTTGAGCACAAAATAAATTTGGAAGGGAGAAAAATTTAATTCCCTATGTGGATTGTACAGAACATGGAGTATTTAGTTTAGCTTTGTAGATCCTCAGTGGACATGGCACAAGTTTGCTCTCTAAGCTGAAGGCTACGAGGTTGATTAAGTGGTCTCTATCATCTCCAGAAGTTGAATTGAGCCCCTTGTTTAATGGAAGCAGCTGAAAGTGACTCCTGACTGATGGGTGGAGATAATGGAGGAGGAGGGGTTTGACGCCGTGGCGACGGCTGCCTGATGAGCGTATTCGCTCTGTGCCCCTTTGACCCCCCCAGGGCCAGCTCCAGCATAGCAGATCCTTAGCGGTTGCCCGAGACACCCTCTGGCATCCGTGTGAACAAACAGGTTTGACCCTTAGCCAATGGATTACACTTGGTGTCTTGACTGATGTTAGATTTGTTTTTTGTGCCTTAATCGTTGGTGTTTCAGAGGCGGATCCACACTTACCAGAGTTTGTTTATCTCATGCACAGTGATAGTTCCTTGACTTGCATGGATGTTATTAATCTTCAGTTCAGCCAACTTTAAGAATAACAATCTTGTTCTGCAAGCAGGAAGCTGACTATGATGCTTGAATCTGCTTCCTTTTCTTTACCTGCTGAGATTTGATTGGCACTACTACTTGCAAACGAGGATGTCCTAAAACATCCAAAGCAGAATTGTAACATGTATTGAAACAATCTGGTCCCCTGTGTGTTTCACTGTGTTTGGACTTCAGGATTTCAGATCAACCTCCGTCCAGCTTTGCATAGGCATAGAACTGACTGGTATGGTGATTACCATTCCTCATTTCTTAGAAGGAAGCCCCCTCCCTACACACACACACACACACACACACACACACACACACACACACACACACACACACACACACACACACACACACACACACACACACACATTCCATCAGTCATACATTATCACTTCTTTCCTCTTGAGTTTCTCTCTGGTCTTATATGGTTTGCTTTGGTTGGAGCCCTGTAGCCGTCTGCCGTGGGTGTGTGGCCATCAGCAGCAGGACCTGCGGCCGCCGTGCCTGACGGATGGAAGTCGTTGAGGTGTCTCCTGCCCTGCCAGGCACCCCTCCAGCTTGTGACGCCACGGGGGGGCTTGGCAGGGATTCCGTGGCGTGCTGCCTCTCTGACTGGGTGTTGTTTTGAAGATCGTTCCATCGGTAACCGGTCTCAGCCACCCCCCCACCCCCCACCCCCCAGAACAGCTGCTTACCTTACTTCTTCCCTTCCGCTGGCCTTACACACTTTTCCAGGCGACCACCTCGGGGAGACGCAAGTCAACAGCAATTCTGTGTGCGTGGGGCCTGGAAGTAGCCGGCCTGAAGTGGGGCTGATGTGGGGGGGAGGGGGGGGGGTGTATGCCAAAAGTGCCCATCTCGGAAAAGAACACATGCTCATAATGACAAGTAGATCTGCGTAATGACCTGTCCAGATGCGGGGAGGGGGAGCGGCTGGCGAAGCCTCCGTGGCCAGGCTTAAGGAGCTAAGCTCCCCTCTCAGAGCTCCACGGAGGGGCCGGGGGCATCTGGCCGGCCGGCTGCCCCCGCGGCTCCCCCGACAGAGCGGTGAGATGGGAGAATGCAGCCGCTTAATTAAGAGTTTTAATGAGCTTAATCAGCTGTTCTTGGAAGCAGGCGGTTCTCTCCCTCCACCCCAGTTCTCATTAAATCCGCCATAATCACAGAGGAGCCGTCTCTGTGCGGCTATGTCTCCTGCATCTTTTGTCTCTTAATAAGGGGGTAACGCATGGAAATTGATTCATCTTCGTTCATGCTGGGAAGTATTAAGCAAATTATTACTGTTCTGATAATTGCTTTACTATGTCACTTTTTTAAATAGGTGTGACCCTTGTTCTAACCCTAATATCTACTTAATGGTAATGAGATGCATCCCATGTGTAATTTAGGTCAAATGTGAAAAAGACTTTGTGTTTGGTTGAAAAACAAAAGAATCTGTGGAATTCCTTATCTCCTAACTGTCGTGCATGCCACAGAAATGTGGCAGTGGAAATGAACAAAAGCTGGAGCCTGTTAGGACGCAGAAACCATAGTCGCTCAATTACTTGGTGTTTATTTCCCTTCTTGTAAACACATCAACTTTTTTTAGGCTTTTGAGGATGAGTGAGTTTGTTTTTTCCCACAGAAAAGAAAGCATTTTTTTTTCCCTCAGCAGTTCTCTGCACTTCATTTGGGCTTAATATGAGGTTCACGTGTATCAAATGGAGACAATGTCTGTCCTAGAGTCCCCAGAAATCCCCTCTTTGAATCAGCGAGGTGGTCCTCTGCAGCCCTAAAGTTTCTCTGGAAGCGGTGTGCTAGAGGCAAGCGATTTTTGAGTGGGAGCAGGCCACTTTGATCCTTAAACACCCTATGTGGGAGCACACTGTTCCTCACATACACTGCACTTCACACACTCGCCCCCCCTAACACACATACACACACAGAGGCACACACACACACACACACACACACACACACACACACACACACACGTCTTAGCAGCTGCCGCTTGTTCGCACCACTCTGCGGCTTGGGGCCATGACCTCCCCGGGATCCGGTCGCGGCCCCGCACCTGAACGGCTGCTATGAATTCAGCAAGGGAGGGTCGGCTGATTTGTTACGTGCGAGGATGGAGTCAGAGACGGCTTACTTCCGTAGTTCTGTTGTGAGAACGGCTCCTTCAACCGTCCCCAAACGGCCCTCCTCTAAACCTTGGGGGAGCGCTCTCGCCAAAATGTACGTGTAGCTGCACATGTCGATGTATGGATTCATTTCTCTTTTGTCACTCCTCCGGGCTCCTCGCGATGTGTTTCCTCTGGTATGCCGACATTAGTCACTGCTTCACGTCTGCTGCAAAACATGCCAGGATCATGATGAAATATTTGTGTTGATTTTTTTTTTCTTTTACATTGAAATGCTCACGAGTGCATATCAAGGAATGAGAAACATATGGGCTCTAAAACGTACTCGAAAACAAATGTTCGCTTGAAGCTGTCGCTGGATACTTTTATGGGGTAATAATTTACAAAATAATGGGAGATGGGTGCTAATATCTGACATTTCTTACTAAAATAACTCACCATAAGACCCAAGGCAGCACCAGTGGAATTTAAAAAGGTGAGTCACAGGACCACCCAGGGCTAGAGCCCCACCTATGTAAAGGTGTTTGTCCTGGTCTGATGGATAAGGGTTACCTGGAGGAGCGCCCTGTCCGCTCTCGAACACCTCTGTGGTCGGACTTGTCCTTTGACCCTGCTGTGTTGATCCTGACACATCCCCAACCCCCTTTCCTGCCTTTGAAAGTGAATTCCGACGTGCTTCCTGGAGTCCGGTGCCACCTAATTCCGTGCAGAAGTTCAGACATACTGGGAAGTTGGTTCGACGTGTCCAAGCGGGGCGCCTACAGATGGGAGTCTCCCAACTCCAAGTGCTGTTGACCCCTGACCTGGAGGGAGGGGGCGTCTTTGGTGTCCTTCCCAGCAACGTCCCATCCCCAGAGGCAGGGCCACTTTTTCGTCCTGGACGGGTCAGGCCCGAGCGTGTGGGGTTAGAGCAACTCACAGCTGCTTGCCTTTGGCACTCAAGCTTCATCCGCGGTGTCGCAGACGGGCGGCAACGCCAGACCAACGGCAGGAGGAGGCGCTTCATGGGTCTTCTGGAAACCAGAAAGGCTCCTTTTATGAGTTTCTGTTTAAACGTTGCCACTGAGCCTGGGTGTGCTGCAATGACTCAGCGAAGCAGGCTTCGAAATATGAAAAATTTGAGCAATGTTTACAATATTTACGGTGTGATGCACATGATGGGTTTATACCTGGGAGGCAGACATGAGAACAAGGAATATTGTTATTTTACAACTCTGTTCAGCCTATAAAACACTGCGATTAGCCATCCTTGGGAGGCATGCCTCATTTCTACACCAGGAAGGTTGATCTGGAGACGAGAGGTTTACTTGAACATGACATATTAAAGAGGTGTTGATTTCTCGAGTAGCAACATTACAGGTGATGAAATCAAACCTGCTGCTATCATGGTTGCAAACTTGTAGAATTTGAGAGAAACTACATGTGAAATTATTTACTGCTGAAATGATCTTAGTGCATGAGCACCTCACTATAATTGGACATTTATCAGTCACTGATATGTCAATTACCCGCCGTCAACCTCAATCCCAGCTCTCAACGCATGAACCCAGAGATTAACATTTTGAGTGGAGATAAACTGAGAGATTTGAGCACAGAAGGGAACTCTGTTGCCCCCTGAAAGAAAACCTTGAGTCACATCACACACATAGTGAGTAACATGTGTTTGGGACCACTGCCAAAAACAACACGTCTCTAAACTATGTAGTGCCCCAGGGAGTGTGTTAGTGGAACAGGGGTGAGGGAAAGGAACTCAGCCCTCTGTGTACTTCATAATTACTACAGAATTGATCCAGTGTCTTACCCCGTGCCACCTTTAGTCATGTCAACCTAAAGCTCTTAATGGAAAGAGGCCTGCAGGACCTTCTGGATATCGCTAGGGCTTTTTGCTTTTGATTTCCGTCAAACTGCCATGGCCCCTTTTGCTTGGTGTCCTTTTTGGTAAGGTCTCCTGCTCGTGTGGCCTAACTGGCTACTGTGCACACTCCGCTACCTGATGTGGTGCCCATGTGAGAGGTAGGAGAGCTGTGATCCCCGAATCCCGTTTAATGGCGAGCGCTCTGAGGTTCGTTGGTGCTGTCACTTCTGATAACTCAAGCACAGCAATGGCAGGACTTGGTCTCATTGCCCTACCCACCTCTCTCCTCTCCCCCTCTCTACCCTAGGGGGGTATTCTTGGATATAGGCACTCTGAACAGAGCTCATAAATGGTCTGACGGCAGCTGGCACCCAGATGTTATTCGGGCAGAGGCACTTGACAAGTCCCATCTATCTGCCCTCTTTTTGATTGAGATTACTCTGCAGTCCAACAAAGAAACTGGCCCATTCTAAGTCCCCCAATCATCTTCACCATCACTATCAGTGCCCCATTGATTGTAGCCCAGTCCCTCTGTCTGGTCTTTTGTCATTACTTAAAAAGCAATCCATGCTGAATTAGTCCATCTTCATGTTGAATTGAGGGAAATGAGAGCAAATAGGGTGTGTTCATCTGGACTGGATGGATAGGGCAACTCTCTTGCCCTTCTGGAATCCTCATTTCCTGTTGCTGTAAGACTAATCAGAGCTGGGCTGGTCTTGATAATGCATGCCTATCATTTCAAAACGACTGGAACTAACGTGGACCAGACTGATGGGTAATGTAGTGCTCAAGAGGAACGTGCTTCATTCAGTGAAGCGATGCATATTCCCCTGTTGCTTTATATTGCACAAAGAAGCCCGAATGCAAATATTTCAAAGGTTTAAAGGTATTGAGAAAGCAAAGTATTTGCGCATTTTGATTGGACAGAGCAGGCTGTTTCATGTACAATAGAGAACATATGTGCCTAGGTTACAGCACATATACTACTCCATCTATCTCAGTTCTCCTTCCAGCTAAAGGCTACCGCCGTCTCTTTTCAAATTCTAATCTTTTGAGGAACGCAATCCTAATTAAATGTCATACGTAAAGCAGGAAATGAACAGACTTTGGATTCATGAAACACATGTGAAAGCACTATGAGAACACTCCAGCTCATCATTAACACTCTGCAGAAAAGCCATTTTGCACGAAAAGCTAGATTCTCTCTCCAGATTTTGTTATTTTACCTTTCGGAATACCTTGTTTCCTTTTATGTGTTCCTCTTTTTGTGTTCTGGGTTATAAATCCTGCCCTGGCAACCGGTTTTTCTGCGTTCGAAGGGGAGGACCCATATGTTGTGCTGTATTTTGCCTGAGTGGGTTTGGAGACTGAGATTCTTCTGCAGTTCTTCATGTTGTTCCCCTGCTTTGGAGAATTGGAGTAGCACTGTTTCAAAAGCACGTAACAAAGTCTTGGCTTATGCATTTGCATTTCTTCTCCAAATGCTTTCATTTATCCCCCTTGAAATTCTTTTGATGGTTTCTCTGCGAACCTCGCCATTCACTCCATTTCAATTACCCCGGTGTTGTGGGTAGAATCGATTCATGCCACTAGCCCCCTCATTCACAAACCACCAGAAAGGTTTGTGATTAGGCAGTCTGTTGCACTGTAAGCAGGATCAAAAGACAAAGGTTTGAAAGAGCCCTGCGATAATATTGGCTTTCTTTTTTAATGGAGAACCAAGCAAATCCCCGCTGATCCATCACCATATTACCCCTCGACCCTCCCCCCACTCCCCAAGCCAAGCCCAGGATTAGCAATGCCTGAGAGAATAGGTCTGACTGGGGGAGGTAGAGGTGGGGGTGGAGGTGGGGGTGGAGGGGTTGCTCCCTTACTAATATTAACACGTCACCACTGCTAAGCTTTTCTATTGATGGTGATTAGGTGCAGGTGTTGGTGTGCAACTCGAGAAAACCAAGCGGCTGCCACTACATTAGTCGTAGTCCCCACCACATGATGGAGGGCTTCTCGACAGATTTATGGCCCTGATACCCCTGTGTTTTCACAGCACACATTGCCAGATAGCATATATCAAAGGCAAAGCAACAGAGCCATGAAGATGACCAGCCACATGCCTCACAGGGTGCATGTGGGGCTCTTTTAAAACAGTCTCAAAAGAAACACCAGACCTGCTGCCCACGTTGTAGTACTGTTTTGTTTGTTTTCTTCACAAAGCTCATTAGCGCTAGTTCTGATTACAGGCTTGTTACTCCTGTACAACCTCAACTTCTTTTGTGATGCTTCACCACCTGAGGATTTTTGGATTAATTACCACACGCCTCTTATCCAGCCCCGTATAAACACCGTTACATTGGTAATGGACCGCATTCAATCAGACCCCACAATGAAGAGCTCTTCACCTTCAAGCACATTTCTCCTTTCTTCCCTAAACTCCATCACAAGGTGGCTGCTGCTTAGAGAGCCAGGCAGAATGATTTAGTGTCTCGGTGCAATTTCCTGTGTCCTGTTGCATTTAAATCTGTATGTGTTGGGGGACTGGGATTACAGGGGAGCCCTCTGCACTCCACCCTCCAGGGTGCAGTCATTCGCTTCCTAAAGCTGACACACTTTCCATGGATAGTGCTTTAAGCTCCCTCCCTTTGCAAGCAGTTACTGCATTTCCCTCCTGTTGCCTTGAATTGAGACGCCCAACAGGAAAGCTGGTGCAAGCTGCTGATTAAAACACTTGTTACTGGTACTACTTACATTTTGGGCACCAAGGAGGGAGCTTTCAACACGTTTGTGCCCATCGCTTCCTCTTTTGCCCGGGCCGAGGCTCCGAACTCTGGGCACCACGCAGCAGAATCGGCCTCCGGGGCCACATTGAGCTGCTGGAAGCATCCCACACATACCCTCCGCCATCAGAAGAACGTCTTCCAGTTCCTCTTCTGTCACTGCCAGCCTCCTGAAGGAGGCCAAGGGAGGAAACCACTAGTTCCGCCCTGCAAGATAATTGGACAAGCAACAATCAAGAATCTGTTCACATTCATAGTTCCCTAGGTGGCTTCCTTGCTAGTAAAATCTTACTCACTTTTTCCAGCATTCGTATTGCAGCCGGTGTATCTGTGTAATCGACAGCATGATTGCATTAGTATTAGTGCTCTAAACTTGACTTTCCCTGTTAGCATATCCTAAAAGGCAAACACTAGTGGTTTTATGCTTTTCTGCCAATAACTCAAACTTGTACCCAATCAGATTAAAAGGGGAAGTATGGTCATAGATGATGCAATATTCAGAGCGTGATACCGGTAAGTTTGTTATCATTGACACTGGGCATGAAGGATCTACGACTGCGTTATGGTTTGACTGGAGAGACGGTTGTGGCGGGTGGTGTGATGTATTTAGATTTGAGCTGATGAATCGAAGCCTCCTTTGCCTGTAAATGCATGTATTTACCTTCAGAGCTGGTCTAACGAACAGCGGGAGGGCCTGGAGACACGCTGACGTCAGCGCTAATTCAAACAGCATGGCGACTGGTTTAGGCCGCCACACACTCCCAGTGAGTTCTCCATCGTAGCAGCACCAGATCAGTGCCAGGAGTGGGCAAAGAACTGAAGGAGGAAACCGCTTTCTGGATCCTTTCGCCCGTACACCAGAGTTGACCTGTGCATCTACGTGATAGAAACACGCTGGCTCCTTCAAAGGAATGCTTCTAATGGAAATTAAGCATTTGTTCCACTTTCGTAACCCCCATGCAAGGATAAATGAGGCGTCTTGAGAATAAAGCCTGGAAATTTCAATTTGGAACAGTTATCTGTGCTAATGAGGCCCTTCGTTTGTTTGCTACTATGTTTGCATAATTTACAGGTCATTTAGCTTTGACTATGGGGATCAGATTGCAGAATGCAAGCCTTTTGATGTCAGCATTGTGATAAAACCTTGCCACTTGGCTTGTTTGGAATGGAAATTACAAATTATTTCTCAACATACATTATGCACTCTTTCCCGTCAGGACCCCAAAGTCTCTGCAAGATTGATTATTTTTATCATTGCACTCTTTTTTGTTTTTTTATTTATTTTTATTTTTTTGGGGGGGGGGGGGGGGGCTACATCAACCAATCTGCGTGTAAATGTAATGAGGGCAGTGTATCTAAAAACATGGGAGGCCAGAAGTTGTAATGGGGCAGTGCCCCAGTGAGGCCTCTTGTGTTGGGTATGGTTAATGGGCGTTAAACTCTTTGTGCAGTTGTCTCTCTGCTAGAGCGCTCACACAGCGTGCGCCGGAGGGACCCAGCCTGCTCGCCAGCTCCTCACGACCTCCCTGCTGTAAGAAGTGCAGCATCCGAGGTTGCGCAGAAGTTAAGTACATAAAGTGTTGAGGAGGGACGGAGCGGGTCCGCTGTCATAACTCATGAGTGTTCCCCTTGCCTGCCTGCTGCATCAGGCTTCAGGGGAAGATGGCAGGAGGAAGCAGGCCGTTCAGGGTCGGCCCAGTCAGGCCTGTTTAATCAACCGCCTACCGTTATGCTAACGGCTTCAGCCGCGCTGCTTGGTTTGAGCTCCCGACTCTTAAAGGAGAAATGTATTCCTGTAATGAGCCTTGACTGGCGTGCAACCTCACTCCTGGTTGCTTATGGAGTACTTCCTCCGGATTGGATGGGATTTTGCTTCCCCCATCACACACACACACACACACACACACACACAACGCGCTCAGCTCGAGGGGAGACGTCATGCCAGACCCCATCCAGGTACTACTCAGGGAGGAGAGGGGAGGGAGGGGGAGAGGTCTGGAGCCTCAGCCTCTCTGATAAATGAGGAATGGGGGGAGCTAGCGTAATCTCCCTACTACTGTCAAATTTATGAAGATCAGTCGAGGAAAGCCAATCTAGGCATGCCGCGCGCCTTGTGGAGACCAAGGCACAGAGCCAAGGTACATATTTCAGCGTGGGCTGTTGTGCTGTGAGTTGGCCCACTCAGGCTTGCAGTCACGCTACTTTCCTGATCAGGTTCCACGTCCGAGAGCTCGGTGCCTCTGTGATGGCTCCATTCGGGTCATTCAGTGTGGCCCAGCGACCGAAAGCTCAGTCAAATTCGTACAGTGTCTAAAAGTGGATACAAAAAGTGGTATACTTCATGCTGACCCGTCCACACTTGGAGTTATAAAAATATATCATTGTATCCTTTCTATCTTGACATCTGAAATCTTAAGACATCTAAGAAATCCTGTTTATTTATTTTTTATTTCAATTATGTTTATTGGTATTGTGTGCAGCAGGAGGCTAAGAGTAAGGCAATGTATTCAGGCATGATGTGTATTTTGGGTGTTAGTGATCCTTTGGCCGTGACCACTGTCCTTGGGTGGCATTGCCTTGTATTTATAACTGGTGTAAACCCATCAGGCATAGCTGTGATTAGCCTCAGTGTGTTTCCATTCCTATTCATACAAGATGGATGACTCCACCAGTGCCAAGCACACAACCCTTGACCCCAGAATATTCAAATCGGCTATCTAGATAAATAATTTTTTACACATATGCTCAGATCCCATGAAAGGCTTGTTAAAAAAACAAACAAAACAAAACAGTATTCTCCTTTCCTGACCTACCCCAAATGTATCTCTGGGTAGCATTGCAGGGTTGAAGAGGGTAATTAATTCTGTGCACCAGGTGGTCCAGCAATGACTAAAGGTGGGATATTTACCCTACATAGTTGCTCCACAGTGTCTCTTTGAGGTGTTCTGCAGTAAATAGTGAGAGTTCGTAGGTTGAGCAAAGACAGCACCCTGACTCAATCCGCCTTAATTGGCTTCCGGCAACTTGATTACCCATCGCATCTTAATGAACCTGCCTGCTGGATTGAACAGACGTAATGACTCGCAGATGTTGCGACGAGCACGGCGGTTTTGACACCAAAGACTGTCCTTTCTTTAAGTTGAGAACAAACATATGGAAGGAGCATTAATTATGCTAAGATGTACGTTGTCACGAGACCTCTATTGACGATGTGCAGAGTTCCCCAGGGGCGATGCGAGACGTTACTCATTTCGATGCTATAAAAAGACGTAATCACTCAGGCATGATCCCACCCCACAGCTCTTGGTGTGCTGGCGGGAGAAAAGGCTCTCTGTGCCACCGACACGTCACAAGTTGTTATAGGAGGCGTTAGTCGAGCTCACGTCGGCCATGTTGATAATGTCACTAAAAACACGCTTGTCTGAAGTGCAGCCTCTGGTGTGAGCCTGAGTAAAAGCAGAGTGCCTGTCCTGTGTTTCCCCATGTTTGAGGACTTTAACTGAAAAATGGACAGTTTGATGGGATGGGTTCAAAGCAGGCTTTGGCAGCATGGGACCCTTTACCACATTACAAAGCACTATGTCCAGTCATTTATTTGGCTGGATACCCCTCAACATTCAAAGCTACCGCACGGAGAAAAAAGAGGAGAGTGTTCTAACACATCTGCTGCTGTTGGAAAAGGGTTTCCCATCCTATTCATCCTTCCAGCGGTTTTATTGTCAGGTGATCTATTTCAGTATACGGGAGCCCAGCTCCCACTTGACCAGAGAAGTTTCTAGAAATTCTCAAGGGGCAAAGTGAAGTAGGAGCATCTCAGTGGCCCCATTAGCAAAGGCAACTCGTGCATGCCAGTAAACAAGTGTAGTCTAAGGTCCGGCTCAGCAGTTCTCAAGGGCTTGGGCAATTATAATGTTCCCATCCATATATCTCACAATCATTGCTCATAGGATGTCAGGGTATCAGCAGGGATATTTGTTGGAGTGTCTTTACCCCTCTGAAGGTCCATCTGTCTCTTCGGTTGAAGGGGCAGGCTAGGCCTGTTATTGCAGAGGGTTCTTCGTATCAGGTTTGCAGATTTTCCACTCATTCAGTTTATTCTTGGGTTCAGACTTTGCTCAGTAGGACTGTAATGAAAGTCCTGTTGGCTCAGTCTGCTGCAGACGGCACTGACGGAACACCGAAGTCCGCAGCTTCATAAAATGAAGCACTGCGATTTGATGCACTAATCACTCTTCAGCTTAAATGTGTGAAATGAACCAGGACTTTTGTAGACCAGGACTGGAGAAAGAGCTCCGATCACAATATCCATGACCATATGCGTCTGAAAAACAGACGAAGGTGAAGCAGGCTGAAGCGGTGCCCTGAGACACTTCAAGGAAGAGGAACCGCCGTCTGATGATGACATTATCCGCGAGCTCCCCAAACACACACACACACCCGTGCCTCTGTGGACGTGGGGGTCGGGATCTCGGGGAGAGGTGTCGGACAGGTCGAGATGAGAGGCTCCGGCGGGACAGGCGTGCTGATGGGAAACAGGCGGCTTCAAACAAACATTCTCATCCTGTCTGTCAAGGCCACCGGAGCACCAGGACACGGGGCGCAGGGAGCACATCTGGCAAAGAGAGCAGAGGCGGCCCGCTGAACGTGCACCTCCCGAGGCCGACCCGGGAGAAACGTGCGTTTATTCAGCATTAGTGTATTTGGAATCGGTACAAAATATGATAGATCCGAATGCTATTTGTTTATTCCAGAGCCGTCACCTTTCTCTGGTTAGCTTATTTCCATGAGCACATTAAAAACGTAATGGACAGTCCTGAAGATAATCATCGTGCCAGTTCTAATGAGATTCCATAGTGCTGAATTTTCAGTACTGCACCCTGCATTGTTTGTTTTGTTGCTATGTTGCCAGAGAATGAGTGGGCCCCCTAAGCCCGTTTAAAGTGCAGAACCCGAGAGCCGCTTTAAAGATGCAAAATAGTGCTGAAATCTAATAGCGTGGTGCTTAATTAATCAAACATGGTTTTGCTGTGCAGCCAAAGGCTTGTTGGATCTCCACGGCTAATGTCACGCACACCAGGCTCCCAGCCCCCACCACCTCCGAAAGCATGTTCAGGGGGAAAGGGGGCTTATTTGGTTTGATAATTATTGAATACATCTTTGCAACATATTTGTGGTTCTTTAGTCCTCGTGTACTCTTTCCTGTCTTCTTCTCACTGTGGCTTTTAGGCATTCGCTGTGTTTTATGTGTTTGAACATGTGGTAGATTGGTGTCCTGCTCCACATGACAACTGTTTCAAATGAGCCTGAAATTTTCAGAAGTCCTGTAAAATACCGTCCACTTTTCCCCCTCGTTTTTCGTTTTAAAAATCTTTCCTCTTCAAAGCCTCCTTGGTCTGTGCCATTCTCAGAGGTCAGGGTGTGCGAATACCAAAGCCGTCCACTGTGCCCATTCAAAGAATATCATGGGACCCTTTGTTGCACTGAAGATTTGAAACAAAGCATCCTTATTGAATCAGTATGAAACTGACCAGTGACAGATGGAAGGCTGATATTAAACCGGGCAGAACCTCCCCTAATCCGAGATGTCTGTCGCTCCCTCTTCCCCTCAGAGACCATAAAAGCATGTCAACAGCAGATAAATCAGCCATCCCAGCAGGCCAGCCTGCACCCTTCCAGATCCTCAGCACCCAAATGTTGTTTGGCATGAGAGGGCTGTTCGGACAAGTGGTCTGAATCAAAGTTGAAACAGTGCCTTGGATCTTAATTGCTGCAGGTGTATGTCAGCTCAAGTTAGCAAGCCAGCCTCAGCAGGGGGTTCAGAGCTTGAATAAATCGGCCCAAGATTTCCTGTGGCAAGCAATCAAACTCATTATGGAATTCACAGACCAAAGATGTAACGTCAGCCCGTGAGGCGTCACGGTCCTGCTAGAAAGGGTCATGTGATAAAAAAAAAATGTTTTAATGTAGTGTTTGAGTCCATGTGCAAGTCTTCATCTGGCTTAAACAACTGCTGCAAAGCCAGGAAAAGTGCAGAAAATGACCCTGCTCCGCACAGGCGTTAATTGTCTTTAATTAAAAGCGTGACTTTTTTTTGACAAGCAGAAAGCCCAGCAGTCTGAAAGCTCCCTCTTCCTTCACCTCCTCCTGGAGTGGGCGTTAAGCCCAGACTTCTCCAAAGCACATCAGAGAGCTTTGAAAAATCTCACATAATAAAGATGAGACGAGACCTGGTTCCACCATGAGAAGACCCAACCCTGCGTTTCACGAGCAGGGCAATACCAGTCAGATGTGGGCTTGGCCCGGTTTTCCCAGCCCCGCTGAGTTCGTCTTCTCCATGCTAACGACATTAGCGTTCACCCAGAGCTCGGGTGTCACGTGGTCGTGGAGCGAGGAACTCGGGATCTGAAGCCGGCTGCCTGTGTGATTCTTATCAGGTATTAGGTTGCAGCTTGAAGTAACATTAGGAGTGCAAGTTAATTTGCAGAAATTAGGCTCAATGGCTCCGAACGGTGGGGTTTACTGACAGACACACAATAGTGCATAACGGGAAGACGTGCTAGCAAAGCTGAGGACTTGGTGAAATGTTGCTACTAGTCAGTATCTTTGTACGGAAGCCGCTGAAGTGTGTTTCCTACACATGTAGAAATTGTACATCTGTGTGTGAGAGGGGGAGAGATCGTAAGCGGAGTTGTTTGTGTGCTAATGGAGTGACCTTTCCCCGTTCCGCGCTGCCACAGCTTGGCTCGCGTGTTCCCGCCACTTTGTGGTAGATTAAGCCGAACAGACAGCCGAGACTCCGGCGTGCGGCTCACCTCCAGCACGGCAGCTGGGGTCTAACCCCGCACGCCTCGGCCAGGGAAACGGGTCACAGGAGGCGTGGCGTGTGGGCGTGCCGTCGAGCAGCTGCCGTAACCTTGGCTACCGCTGCCGATGGCATGTAGACACGGGAGGGCGGGGCCAAGGTTTGGCAAGCGGAGGGGCGGCGTGAAGGTTTGTGAGTGCAGTACATTTGTTCAGTGGATCAGCCAATCGATTATTTGGATTTAATTGCGTTTTGTTCTAGACAGAAGGTTCTGTGTCTCCCAGTCCCTTTAACACCGCTGATAAACCCTCAGCACTGCTTTATAATATGGCTCCCTGCCAGCATCTCCACCTAGAGGACCTGTGGGGCCTAAGAGACTCCAGCTCCTCCTGCCCTGATCTCGCTCTGTGTGTGTGTGCGTGTGTGTGTGTGGGTGTGTGTGTGTGTGTGTGTGTGGGTGTGTGTGTGTGTGTGTGGGTGTGTGTGTGTGTGTGTGTGTGTGAGTGTGAAGAAATGTTGAAGGCTTGGCCAGAGTCATAAGAGATAGTCAAACCCAGAGATAGTCAAACGCAGACGTTCCTGCTGTCTCTGACCCACTGAGCACAGCTTCGCCTTTCACCTGCAGGGGGCGCTGCACTCTGGTTCACCCTGTGCTCCTGGAGTCTAGGCCCTCATGCTGCACTTTTATCTGTGTTAAATATGAGTCCCAGATGCCCGCAGACCCCCATGTTGGGATGGCAGATCTCTTACCCTCTCGCCCCCACTACCACCTCCACTTAGTCAAATTAGCCTGTGCCGTGTGCCAATTAACATAGCAGAGGAGGCGTGGAGGACGCGCGGATCAGGGGCCCGGCCCTAGCCCGGGTGGTGCGTCTGCAGGTGGGGGGCCAGCCTAGCTCCACCCCCACCGGACATGGCCGCGCCACCACCCTCCCGGCCGCCTGGAATGTAAACACCTTGACACATTTGCACCAGAGGAGGCAAAGGAGGGCAGTGGGGGGGGGTTGGAGGTGAAAGTGCCCCTTGTGTTTCCAGCACCCGATGATTTTGGTGTGCTGACTTTGGTGTTTTGTTTCAGTCACTGCCACTGATAGCATCGGCTGTGTTCTCCATCACCGCTCTCTCTGCCTCCACCCTAACCCGCAAAACGGTGGCTACGCCCTCTCGTCCTCCCTCGCCGAGCCCCCTCTCAGCGCTTTAAATGCATCAGGAAGGGAACTAATAGCCATGGCTTTATGTACAACCGCCACCATTTACCAAAGTCGCATGCAGCAGGGACGGAAATCCACTCTGTTCTTGTCGCTGCCATCCATCACTCGGTGTGGAGGCGTCCAGCTCTCTGCCCTTGGCGTCGCTCCGGGAGGAGGCTCTCCCAGAGCAAGGAGGAGCAGCAGGAGAGGAGGCAGGTGGCGTACTCACTGCAGAAGAGGGGATCTAACCAGATGGAGCTGGTCTTTAGTGAGGTCGAGTGGCTTTGCTGAGGACCAGGTTAAGTGATAGTGTCTCGACGTGAGTAGAAAAAAGTAGGTCTCTCTCTCTCTCTCTCTCTCTCTCTCTCTCTCTCTCGTGGTACTTCTCTCTATCTCTCTGTCATCATATATCTCTTTCTCTCTCACGCAAACATGTGCACAGCCCTGAGCTCATTAAATGGTTCGTCTTTAGCACCTGGCACCGGCCCTGCAGGTGTCTGCTGCTTGCTTAAGGGTCTTACACAGCGAGGAATGTTTTGACCTCACGTAGAGGTCACCGGGGGAAAGAGACACCGGTTCTTCTCCCCTGCCCTGTGGCTGCGACCCACGCCGTCATCGGAGAGGCCGGACGGTAAATCTCTCGCACAGTCCAGCGGAGCAGGGGAATCCCCGTCCAGCCATCCACCCACACGTGCGGCCCCAGCACCAGCGTTCTCGGGCAGGCTGGGAAGAACCGCGGTCCAACGCCACATCGTGGCTCGCAGCTGGGCAGAACGGGCCGGACACTGACACCCCACCGTCAGGCCCTGCGGAGATCGGGTGTTGGGGCGTTGATTTATTCATTTCGAATTTCCAGTAAAAACCTGGCGGTGATGTTTGGCTTGGCACCACCAGCCCCTGCGTCTCTCTGTCCAGGACGCGTTACTCATCACTTGGCGAGAGAGAAAGGGACCCCTGGCTCCACATGGGGACAGGGAGACAGGATGACTGATGGAGCAGCAAGCCCGGACAATAGGGCGGCGGTGTGGAGAGGCGTTTGAACCGTGACGTGGAGGTGTCGAGAAGCTCTGCAGGCTGTAGCAACAGTATAATGGCTCCAAGTTGAGAAAATGGAGCGATCGGTGTCGGGACACGCCCCCCCCCCCCCCCCCCCCCCCCCCCCCCGCCCAGACTCTCTCCTCGTGTGTTTCTAGGCTTGTTCTGCTTCATAAAATAACCAGCCCACTGTCACAGCCTGTAATTTGGCTAATGGGTAGCTTAAGGGCAAAGGTGACCTTCCAGCCAATCAAGGAGGTGAGCTTGGCCGCTGGGTTAAATCAGTTAAGGTGTTCCTGTTCCTCTGTTGTCTCCAGAGGAATGCAACATGTGCTGTAAACATAGCCGACATTGTGGTGTGTGTGCGCTCAGATGTTTACACACTCTCAAACACACGTTGCAGACCATATGGGCCAGATGCTTGCACAAACACACTCGTGCAAGCGTCAGACAGAAGGCACCTCACAGCACAAATCATCTCAATCACTGGATCCCACCGACTCTAATCGCGCCGCTAATGAGACTGGGCAGAATGGCTCTATTTCCCAATGGCCTGGAAAGCCTATGAAAATGAGCCGAGTGTTTGTCTGGCACAGTCTCTCGTTATATACGACGGGGAGGAGGGAAAAATCGAGGTAAGAGAGAGCGAGAAATGAAAGAGCCATACAGCTTTGCACAGGGAGTGTGACAGTGTGCCTGTTAGCATGCTGCCATTTTAATCACATCTTGTCATGCTTCTTTTCCCCCTGAATATAAAGTCGCTCACCCCCAGCCCGACAAAATATATAAAAACAGGTGGATAATTGGTAGGATGGTGAACACAAGCCAGCTCTAATCTGGGCAACAGCTCTGCCCCCCCATCGTCAGTTTCATACGTTGCCTCGTTAGTGGACTCCGTCTTCATAGTTAAGCATATTGCCAAAACAATGCAGCATGTCATCATGACCAGTAAAAGAGCTGACAATAAGCTTTAAACGAAACATTTAAGTTTTAACGCAACTTAATTTACCGTCGAAGCAGTCCTGATGTGCAAAGAATTGTTGGAATATGACAGCACGTCCCAGGACTAGAATAAGCCAAGCAGTCTGGAGCCTTTGAAATGGGAGAACACATGATTAAATGTCTGGCAGTTTTGCTTGCCTAGATCACAAAGAAACAAATTAGTTTAAAGTTTTTGAGGTCGAAGTTTACACAGTTGAGCAATAAAACGAGCGGAGGCAAACTGCAAGTTTTAAGTCTTACACTCATGTTGTAAGGGTTTATCCAACTACATGGTCAAGAACAGCAAGACGTTGTGCCTACAAAAAGAGTCGTTTCCCACAGAACAGGAAAACGTTAGGCAATATGGTGTATAGAAATTACCCATTTTAAAATGGCTGCCCTATGACATCATGTTTGATTGAGCTAGGTTCAGAATTTTTTTATCTTTGCCCATCTATATAAACACTCCCAAGAATAACAGCGAGTACATCATGTAGTTATTGAGCACAGATAAGTGGGACTGTGTTTCAGTCCCACTGTATCGACCTGCTTCTCTGCCATATTGGCAGCTGAGGTTAGAATGACCAGAATTGGCTGACTGGTGTTCTCCTGCCAAGACAGAAGGTCTTTTGGAGGAGATCGACTCTTTTGTGAGGAATTAGGAGAGCTAATCCTCTGGTTTGGCTTAATCAGCAGTCTCTGTGGCACCACTGGGACGTCGGCCAAGTCACGCTGTGCTGCGCAGACCTGTGCTGCGCAGACCTGTGCTGCGCAGACCTGTGCGTGGGACCCCTGGGAAGGCGCGGTCAGCCTGCCCTTTTTAACCCACTTTACTGCTCTACCTGGACATCAAAGCGGGCACAAGCTGTGGAACTGCGGAGTAAAAATGTAATAAGGGAGGATGAAGAACACTCATATTCTTAGGGTACTAGGGTCCCAGGAAAGATGGAGGGTTGCTGTGGGCCTGAAGTGAAGGAGACGGGTGTTAGATACACTGAGGAGCAGCTCTGCTCTCCGTTAATCACTCTGTCAGGCTGCCTCAGCTGTTACACTGCAGAGGAGAGAGATGCTCTCACGCATGTGCTGGCCAGACTGTCCACACAGCGATTTCAGGGAAAATAATGTTTACTGCTCAGACAGCTTCACTCTGGATGCTCCCTAGCCTCCAGACCCTCTCTACACACACACACACACACACAAACACACACACACAAACACACACACACACACACACACACACACACACACACACACACACACACACACACACACACACACACACACACACACACATGCACACCCGTCCTTAGCACCCGTACTACTTGTCAGAAGAACGGCTTTCTTCACCCTTTGTGCTGAGTGCAGAAATTAATTCATACCTCAATAATGGACTTATCTTACCAATTTTGTCAAACATGATTTACTCTCACAAGGACGCGTGGGATTTATTCTGCTCTAAAGACAATCCCTCAATTTCTCCCTGTGGCCTGCTTCAATGTCCTGGCATGTCTTTCAATATTAGCCACAGAATATTGAGAAATAAACGGAGGTTTTCCAGTGTTTTCGGGTTTGTGGAGCTCATCGGTGGAGGTGCCCCCTGCAGGGTCTGTTGAACGGGCGAGCATTCCTCAACGTTAAGCAGGTGCCAAAACTTTTTGCCGCCGTCCAAACCCCAACCACGTGACGAGGGAAAGGGAGGCGGCAGGCACGCTGTCCAGAAGACGTAGCGGTGATTCACGGCTCTCCACGGGCCTGGAGGTCATGTACGTCCAGCCGGCCTCATCCTGGGATAATGGGCGTTGAAATGTGGTCAAACTGGCCGATAGGCGCTACAGCTTCACACCGGCTCTTGAGTGTTGGGAAAGGTGCTGGTGGAAACGATTAAAAACGCTGCTTGGTGCGAACCCAGCAGAGGAGTGAGAGAGAGAGAGAGAGAGAGAGAGAGCTTCCCCAGGGTGGGAGTGATGTAGCCAGATGGAAAGGGCAGAGAATGGGCTGTTGGTCCTGGGGCCATTACTGGTCCAGATCTCCTAGCAGGGTCCTCTTCAGCACATGACTGCTGTCGGGAGCTCCTGCAGCAGGATGGGCTCCGACAGCAGCACCACACTCACATCTTGTAGCGATCTGTCGGTTGGCCAAACCACAGCGAGGTGGCGGCGGCCCCTCACCACTAGTTATCATGTATACCCTTGTACATCACCCCGAGATGAAAGCTCTGGTGAGGGTCGGAGGTTCACAACCCCAAAGTGTTACCACTTGAACGCCACCACCTATTGTTCCCACAAGAAGGTTTTTTTTTCTTCCTGGGCCATTAGTAGCACATGGACGAGGGCTTGTGTTAACCAACTACCATGCACAGACTTCAGTACACCACCCATGGCAGCACATGGCCAGGGAAGAGAACATGTCAATCCCTGTGCTTATTTCATAGATTTACTAGAGAGCTTGTCTGTGATTGCCTATAAATATGTTCAGCTGAGCAGGGGGGGGAAACAAGAGCCATTTGGTTATTATAGCTCTTTGAAATGTTATGATTCTTGTCTTCTTCTTCTTAATACTAACCATATCTGATGGTGCAGCCTGGGTCCTCTGCAGTTTGTAGTCTGGACCTCTGTTCCTGTATGTTTCATTATAATTTCAAAGTAGCTTGAAAAGCGATATCCCTGGACCAGCGCCGCTGCCAAATGGGGCCTGTGTTAAGCGTAATTAGAAGATCCTGATTATGTCCAGTTAAAAGTGTTTTAATTATTGCCTACCAAGCCCACCTTGTTTCCACACACTAATGCATGGGCAGCCATGGGAGAGCTGAACCAGACCAGTCATCTGTTTCGGCCGTCCGACTATTACTTCCATCAGAGTCTTGGGTGTTCAGCACTTGCGTAAAAAAATAAATAAACGTATTTATGCTCATGCATTAAATATGAAGCTAAAAAGAGAGATTCTGAGGAAAAACGAGGGCCCCTATAAAAATGACCCAAAAACTTCGGGTTTGTTCTTTTAGTTATACGCATCAGCTGCTCCGCGTTTCCTACGCTGAACGGCCAAACACACGAGGGTCTGAAACTCAAACCAGATTGCCTGTACAGCGTGGAGTTTTAGGGGAAGAACAGAAAGTGAAGGATCTCGGAGTTCCAGTGTCTGTTTCAAATCTGCCACACTTAACTTGTTGGAAAGTGTTGTTAACGAATTCTGTGGTGTGAAGGGACTACAAAGGAACGGACCAACCGGGTAGCTAATGTCTGACTAATCCAAACTTCCTGATCTGATCTCTGATTGCTGAAACCCAAATTCCTAAACTGGAATTGGAAGCGCGGCGTGCCAGTAATTGACGGCTCTTCACACCCTGTGAGGCCCGCTAGACTGTTTGAGGTTCACACACTTCCAAGATGTTAATGGTAGTCAGAAGAGCTTGATTTACACCAGTGCTAAATACATGCAATCCAGGCATCATTTCCTTAGATTGGATAGCTTGGCTTTAGTCATGTTTTGCCAATGCTGTGGCTGTATGATTAAAAAGTTTACCCAGCACGGCCACATGGGCTCAACATTTTGTCAGCACTCGCGCAGACAGATTATAAGCACAGTATTTCTCGTGTGCGCTCAGTGATGGATTGATGGACGGAACCTCCGTGAAGAGAGTTCTGGGAGACGTGGTGTAGTAGATTAAGATCAGAATCAGTAAGCTCTTCCTCAGCTGGCCCTCTCTGCTGTCACATGTCAGGTACATCTTCTCCCAGTTGGGGAACAGTAGCTATGGAGGAACTGATCTACCCTTGTAAACACTGTGGTGAGTTCCTCTTGGCTGAAGCCAGTATGAGCTACTAGAGTTGTGGTCAGCAAAGCTGGAGGAATAAGAAGAGAGGCCTCCCGTCTTATTTTCTTGTCAGGAGACAAAGCGTCTTTGGTTATTCCGTGACTGTTGACTCACTCAGCATAAACACAGCCCCATTTTGCCTTAGAGAGGTACGGGGTAGACATATTGTTTTCAAGGTATTCCAGGGGTGCTTCTCTTGGTCTTAATCGCCTCTTAAAGTAATCTCTAGGTGTCGTCACAGTTGAGGTAAGCTTTTTTGGCTCGTGTGTGTGTGTGTGTGTGTGTGTGTGTGTGTGTGTGTGTGTGAGTGAAGCATGTGTAAAGGATTGGAATGAGACCTGGCTTGGCCGAAATCAAAATTAAACGAGGCAGTTTAATGACTTTGTTAGTAAAACTCCTGTACAGCCATCTGGCAAAGGTCACGAACCCCTGGAGGCACTACAGAAAGGACCAATCAGAGCGCCCTGAGGAATATCAGACAGGAACCAACATACAGGAAAGTCTTAGCAGACCTGAATTAAAATTTATGAGCATTGTTTAAGAGGTTTTGTTCTTGTAGTGAGAGAAGACTAATATTTGGATCAATGAATTACATAAGACTAAATATGAGGAGTTAGCCCCTTAGTGGTAAGACGATTAGCATTTACATTAACATATAATGGGAACAAAGTAACTGGAATGTATTATGTATAATGCTAAAATATAGTGGCAGTCTTAGAAACAGAATTTTACTTGCTGAAATGATGGCATAAAATCTTTAAGTATGGCCACCAGCAGCAAGTCTACTGCCTACAAATAGTATGTAGTAGTAATAGATATGTATTACTGTGTTACTTTAAATAATTGCTGATATTGAACCTTTGTGTGTTGAACTTGTCTTATAGTTGCTCAAAATAAACTTTCTACCATTGTATGAACCACTAATGATGAGTCTATAGTGAAGTCCTTAAAGCAGTATACCTCAGGCCTGTGTTCTCTGGTGTGAATACACACAGACTGAGATCTCACCGTTCTCCGTGTAGCTGGGTCGTCCCTGAGCCTGTGGGAGCAAGCAGGACACATGGGGAGGGGAGGAAGGGACAGATGGAAGCGCTATGGCCCGGCAGGTGGAGCTGTGATCTGGCAGGTGGAGCTGTGATCCGGCAGGCGGAGCTGTGGTCCGGCAGGTGGAGCTGTGATCCAGCAGGCGGAGCTGTGATCCGGCAGGTGGAGCTGTGATCCAGCAGGTGGAGCTGTGATCCGGCAGGTGGAGCTGTGATCCAGCAGGCGGAGCTGTGATCCGGCAGGCGGAGCTGTGATCCAGCAGGCGGAGCTGTGATCCGGCAGGTGGAGCTGTGATCCGGCAGGTGGAGCTGTGATCCAGCAGGCGGAGCTGTGGTCCGGCAGGTGGAGCTGTGGTCCGGCAGGTGTAGCTGGCGTTTGATTGCTTTGGCCGGGGAGTTGAGCTCCGACCTCTGTGGGGCGGCGGGTGGTCGCTGTGCCAATCACTGATCACCTTGACTTTTGGCTTTAGCCCACAAAGGCACGGAGACAGAGCGGAGGTGAGCTCCATCTGCTTCAGTGCCAGAACACCTCTGAGGGCCAATCAGGAGAAAGCTGTTCTCCATGGTCAGCCGCAGAGCCATTACCCTCCAGAACTGGTTGTGTTCTATACATCAGCATGCTGCTATTCCAGTATGTGAGCACACGAGAACCCCCCCCACAGAGAGACACACATGGTCTCTGCGTGCTTTCATTATTTACATATGTAAACCAACAGTATTTCCTCCTTTCTCGTTATTTATACACGCAAATGACCCACCAGTCCGGGCTCATTTTTCATGTGCGGCAGCTGCAGGCGTGAGCCGGAATGCAGGGGACACGGTCTGCTCCTTCAGCAGGCAGAGAGCAAGTCCCTGGGTGGTGCAATCAACCCCCCACCACACCCCCACCCCAAGGCTACCATTAACTTAATCCCCGTATTTGTTAACCATGAGAAAATGTATATAAATCCCCCCACTACGCCATGTCCCAACCAGAAGGCTGGCACTCACCCCATAGTGCGAGTAAGGCAAGTGTCCTGCGGGAACCCGGGCCCGCTGTGAAAGCGATTGGCTGGGTTCAGAGCGGGGGCGCGGCGGTCTCCATGGCGGGCGCAGCTGCGGGACACCGGGACAGTGGGGCACTTGTAGCGCTCCCACAGTGGGTCCCTGCGGCCGGGCCCCCCGGCCCCGGACAGGAGCCACGTGGAGGAGCTAATGGGCTCTCAGGAAGGTGGAGATCTGGCCCGAGGGCCCACAGCCGGAGAGCAGGTCGCTGATTTATGAGCGCACGTGGAAAAAGCACTCGGCTTGGCCGCGACACAGCTGAAGCCAATTCCAGCCCTCCGGCCGAGGTGTTAACTAGGGCGGACAAAGCCGTCGAGCTGCGTTCCAACACTACCGCCGGCTTCTTCCCGGATCTGCCACAGATTCCTTGCACTGATGACGCGTTGGGACAGGTCACGGGGCAATAATTATTTATTTATGTATTTATCTGCTTATTTGTAAAGCAGAGAGGGTGTTAAGAATTCAAATCTTTGACTCATGGAGCTGCTTTGCTAAACCCCCACTGACCAGTCTGTTTCGAGCCCCCCTGGGGGGGCTCATTTTGCTAACTCTGGAATGGATGCTGATGTTTATTTAAATACGGCCTCATCAGTGGGCCCTAATAAATCAGCCCGACCTTAGGATGCCATAATCAGTGAGATCACATCCCCAGCAGAAGCACCCGCCTGCGAGCATTGGGCCCTGCCTGCAAGCATACTCCTGGGTACTGCTGAGCTGAACACCCCTAGAGCCTCACACACTGATCAAACCACACGCCATGAAATCAGAGCCCAGAACGCAGGCTTGTAGAGTAACGGAATACATGGTAGGAAACCGCGTTTTTATCGTTTTTTTTTATAATACAAAAACAATAATAAATTACAGCTATAAAAATAGACAAAAATCAGGATACAGATAGGGCATGTTTGAAAAATAAGGTGATTACTTCTAAGATTACACAAAGACTTTTGAAAGGGAAAATTGCACATGACTTTCAAGCAACGCGATTCTCTTCAGCAGAAGAGAAAATGTAAACAAAAGAAAATTGAAAATAACAGAGAGCTGCAGATGGCGGCCCTGACCTCTGATGGAACGACTTTCATCTGATGGAAATTCATCCTCTGCTTCTTTAGCTGCTTCAAAACATGGCCTTTTAAATGGGAGGTAATTCAAACTAATTGAATGGAATCAAGATACATTACTGAGATTGGCTAGATTATGTTTCTGATTGCAGTTTTAGGCGAGTGACCAACAGCTAGTGTTCCAGAGGGATCAAAGGGAGGGTCTGATCAGCTGGGCGACTCACCCAGGAAACCCCCCCGCCACCCCGGTCCGCGTTTGAGCAGCGCCGGTGGGGCGTGGACCCTGCTGGTGTTGAACACCTCCTGGTTTGCGTGTCTCCCAGCTGGAGGGCCTGGGTGGAGTGATCATCTCATTTACAGTCCTCATTCCTCATTCCTATGGCAACCGAGGAGCACAGTGTGAAGTTGTTGGAGTGTGTGGGGCTGTAGAGAGACGGTACTGGTCCGCGCGTGATGCTTGGAAACGAAGCGACGGGCCGGCCGAAGCAGGAGGGAGAAGCGATGGGCGGAGCGGTAGAGGGGACGCGGACGGGCACCGGACGAGGAAGAGACAAGATGGCGGGTGGGGAGATGCGGACCGGCAGGCAGGTGGACAGACGTCTGTGGCAGGCCTGCGAGGCAAGGGGGCGGAGCCTGAGTAAGGCGTGCGAGCGCTGCTGAGCGTGCTCCACAGCCCTCGGCAGTAAGTGAAGGAGATGCCATCAAATAGGTAATGGCACAGAGTAACAGGCAGGGTGATGCCACTGGGACACGAGGGACACTGCAGTTCCTCGTGTGACGATGGAGACGGGGGACTGAGGCTGGGGACGGTGGGCTAGCGGCGCGTGTGTGTGTTCTGATACTGCTTGCTTGTGTGTCCACACACCTCCACTTCCTTAGCAAGAAAGGGTGATGCTGCTCCCGATGTTATTAGGGGCGTCATGGGGGAGGGGTTGTGAGGGGTGGGGGGTGTTTTGGGGCACTGGGGCAAATTGAGTTTCGACACTAATCTCAGGAAGCAGTTTACACATCACAGCCTGGCAACCGAGGCACCTCTCAGTGGCACCCATAATGGAAACAATCCGGAGGATGGCCATTTCTGTGTGTGTGTGTGTGTGTGTGTGTGTGTGCGCGCGCGCGTGTGTGTGTGTGTGTGTGTGTGTGTGTGTGTGTGCGTGTGTGTGTGTGTGTGTGCGTGTGTGTGTACATAGCCAAACCCACCGTGACAGAAATGAGTCAGCCGGGATGCTCCAGATCTCAATCTAATATGATATTGTGTGATAGTAATCTTCCCTGCCCTGCGACTCCTTTGTCGTTGGCGGAGTGTTCCCCGCACCGGGGGCTGCGAAATGTGCATATTTTAATTCTGGACTTTGTGGGGGCCAGCAGTGAGACATTCTCCCCCCACTGATATCTTATTTCCAGCCGCCTGATAGTGGGCAGACAGCAGTAGCTTTGTCTATGGGTAAAGTGGTGAGGAAATGAGAGTCAACCCCCCCCCCCCCCCCCCATCCCTGCCGCCACACACACACACACACACACACGCTTCTATCTTGTTATACCATCCAGCAGTTGGGCAGAGACCCAGCAGAGAGGACACAGGCGCTCTGGGAATCCAGAGAACAATCCCAAACCCAGAGGCGGCATACAGGAAACTGCTTGGCCTGCTGCTGCCTGATCCTTAGGTGGAAGTCAGCGTTTGAGGCAGTTGCTGGTCGTCATTATGAGGTTACGCTAGCATAAGCCATGACAAGGGCAAGATGTGGTCATCACACCAAAGACTCCAATTTTAAAACTCATGAAAAGATGATATCACAGAACATGATACAGAACAGGCTTGTGGGTAAGGCTTTATAGAACCACACTGTTTTCATAAGAATTCTGGATGCTTTGGGAAAGCTGGGCTCGGAGAGATGTTTTAATGTCTCCACGAGAAAAGGATCGAGCAATAACGGTGATGATGCAACAAGCACGAGAAGCAAATGTGCACGGCAAGCACGTTTGTGTCCTGAAACGAGTTCATTTTTGTCATCCTTTCTAGGAAGTCCATGTCCTTTGCTAAGGTGCGTTCAGAGATTTGCCCTCCGATGGTTCTGTCTGTGCTACACGCGTCTGCTGTGCTTTGGAGTGCGGGCCCTGTCTCCCAGAACCCCCGGCAGACCCCAGCCGCCTCTGCGTCTGCCATGTAAACGTGGGCAAACGTTACGGCTCCGGCAGCACTGGGCCAACCCTGCCAGACCCACGGAGACGGGAACTTATTGATTGGCTGGCTGAATAGCTGAGAGAAGCCAGGGGGCGCCATCTTGTGGTTGAAGCGGTACCTGCGTTTTGTCCACGTCACTCATTTGCGCTTTCTCCCGCTCTCTCAAGTCGTTCTATCTGTTCCAACAGCTATGACCTAGTGCCTTGTTAGAAACCAGATATAGAGCTTGAAAAGCCCTCTGCACTTAGAAGAGGGAAGAATTCATTTGTTCGCTGCTTGACCTGAAAGCGAATGGGACAGATGACCCTGCTTGTCCGAAATAACACAAACGCTTGCCGATTTGACTGAGTCCAATATGCAACCTGAAAAGAAGTAGCCTGGAAAAGCTTACAGTAACAGTGCAGGTCTTTTCAATCACATTACGGACTGAGGTAATTGTTGCTAAATGGAAACCTGCGTGTTTGTCTTTCTCTGTTCTGGGCCTGCGTTTGGGTGGCCGCGGTTGGAGGGAGGTGCAGAGTTCCAACATTAAAGGGCCTTGATTGGCTGATTGTGTCCCCCTGGGTCTCGGCCCTGAGCTCTCTCACCAGGTTCTTTCCTTTCTCTGGATGTAATTAGCGTTTTCTCTGGTTAGGTTACCCGTTAATTACTGTGTCGTGTTGACCTTCGTACACTTGTATGTAGAGTAATTACAGACCGAGAAAAGCTCTCTTGACAATGGAGCCCCTCTTCTCCTGGGCCCTGTGGCAGGGGGCTCATGGATATTTTCAAAGTGAGGAAGACCGTCTCCGTCCTGCCCCCGTAAACCCCCTCCAAATATGTCAAATGTCCTCAACACTTTTTTAGATTTAGGGGCAATGCTCCTTGGCACTATGGATTAAACCGTAATTTGTACAGAGCCATTGTTCATCGCCACTGTGAGCTAATGGCGAGTGCTTCAGAATAAGGGCTGTCCTGTCCTTAGTGATGGAGTGTGATGATGTTGGGCAGGTGTGTGAGCGGGGTGCAAGGTGGGTGGGGGTGTGTGGCGAGCAGCTATGCAGGGCGGGCGAGCTACGGCGTGGGTGGGGGTGTGTGGCGAGCAGCTATGCAGGGCGGGCGAACTACGGTGTGGGTGGGGGTGCGGGTGTAGTCGGGATCCTTCCAGGCGAGGTCAGATTTGGACCTTATTCAATTAGTCTGACGTTCACCATTTACAGAGTCTAACAGGATTACTCTCATTATAAAGAGATTAGGCTTATTTGCCAACCAAGCAGCAACCAAACCACACTCTGTCTGTTCCCTTCCCAGCATGCTGCATTCTACGCTTGTTTACAGACCGTGCTTTCTCCGGATGTTGTAGTATCAGACAGAATGGGCTATAGTACGTCTTTGGGTGGAGCTTCGGATGTGTTCTTTACTCGTTGTGGTCGGCTCTCTCCGGCACCGCCCACATCCTCCGTCAGTTCAAAGCCCGCATGTCCTCCCATGCTGCTGTCTACCCGGAGACTCGGAGAGCAGAGGTGTGACAGCAGGCGGCCGGGGTGACGTGGGTGGCTGTGTACAGAATACACAGAATGTCACGCAACGGCACACGCAGACGTGTGAACAGGCTCACACACGATCTCTGTCCAGCCATGCCGGGTGCATCACAGGAGATGATGGGGGTGCTTTGTTTCTAAGTGGTCATGCTGTCTGTGTCCCCGCCACTGTCCATGTCCCCGCCCACTGTCCATGTCCCTGCCCACTGTCCATGTCCCTGCCCACTGTCCATGTCCCCGCCCACTGTCCATGTCCCCGCACACTATCCATGTCCCCGCCCACTCTCCATGTCCCTGCCCACTGTCCATGTCCCCACCCACTATCCATGTCCCCGCCCACTCTCCATGTCCCTGCCCACTCTCCATGTCCCTGCCCACTGTCCATGTCCCCACCCACTGTCCATGTCCCCGCACACTATCCATGTCCCCGCCCACTATCCATGTCCCCGCCCACTCTCCATGTCCCCGCCCACTCTCCATGTCCCTGCCCACTGTCCATGTCCCCACCCACTGTCCATGTCCCCACCCACTGCCCATGTCCCCGCCCACTGTCCATGTCCCCACTCACTGTCCATGTCTCTGCTCACTGTCCATGTCCTCTGTGCTGAAAGAGGAGCATTCGCCGTTAATTGAGAAAGGCAGTTCATCTGTTTCTAAAACACTCTCAGCGGTCTAAAATACACACACACACACACACACACACACACACACACAAATGCGTAAAAACCACACACACACACACACACACACACACACACACACACAAGCTCTCACCGCACCACCGTCTGCACCTGCACAACCAGTCGCTAAGTTAATTGGACAGCATGGCTCCTGGTCTCCGTGGCAACGGTGACCTGCCGCAGGATGAATTGAAGCTCTGCAGATCCTCCCCCCTGCAGACCCCAGACCCCCCTCCCTCCTCCCCCTCTCCCCCGGGCCAATCTCTTAATCTCTGAGTATTATTTATGGCTGCCGAGGGGCCCAGATGTGAGCGAGGAGGCAGGAAGCAAAGTGAGGAGTCAGCTGCTTCAGCCTGGCAGGCTGCACCTCGCACAGCTCCGTCTCACTGTCTGATGAGGGTTCATCCCTTTTCCACCTTTCTCCTATTTTTACAGGGCTGTGCTTTGAGTGAGCTTTGGTGTGAAGTCTGATACAGGGTATTACGCACCGTCTCGTCCCACCCAACCCCCCCCACCCGCCCCTGTCCCCATCTTTACAGAAGCCGTCGCATCTCCAAACCACTCCACCGTATCAGACCAAGCAACAGATCTACTGTCCGCACACGCCCTTGTCATCCTTTAGAACTGACGTTTTATTGCCACTATAAATGTTCCTAAAAGCCTGCACTGTCACTCAGAACCGGGCCCAAGATGCTGCACAGGAGGGAGAATTAAACCAAACGACAGAAATGGAATACAAGTGAATTAACCAGTAACAAATCCCTCCCCTCCTCGCGCCCGCATACACCAGCTCACCGCCACTTCGCCCCCGCCCCCGCCTCCAGCCCCGCCCCCGCCTCCAGCCCCCGCCTCCAGCCCCCGCCTCCTGCCCCCGCCCCGCCCCCGCCTCCAGCCCCCGCCCCCACCCCCGCCCCCGCCTCCAGCCCCCGCCTCCAGCCCATCTAAATTTGTTCGACATTTTTTGGGCGCGGAGCCAAAAAAGCTTTTATAACTATAAAGGGTATGGATCAGGATAAATTACATTAAGCTGTCCAATTTAATTAAAGTATCGACAAAACATAATAGATGCTTGCATGGGGAGGTCGAGCTATTTCCATTACTAACGTCCATACAGGGGCGCTCTTCCCTGGGCAGGGCGGAGGAATGTCGTGGTGGGGGGGGGGGTAGTCACCCAAGGGAGCATTTGAGCCCATTTACGATGATTTAGAACCTGCCTTTCTGGTTTTTTTTCCTCGTGCCCTGTGCTACCGGCATGGGAAGAAAAGGCAGCGTAATGAAGCGGATGACTGTCCTGGTTTAGCCTGCGTCAGCTCTCAGGATGATCAATACTGGAATATATTTATTCATAAAGCACTAAGTTAATTAAATCAAGGAGTCTTTGGGCTGGATGTAAAGCACTAAGCAAGGGCAGAAAGTTAAATGGCT